>NC_056741.1:236598071-236600571 GCF_019279795.1 Protopterus annectens | reverse complement strand
TCAGGTGTTTTTTGTTCTAATTGTGAAGATCTGAGGAAGCGCACTCTTGGTGCGTGAAAGCGCTTATCCACTATTTTATCGAATAAAGAAGTTTTCTACATCATCTTGAAGTGGTTCAGTTCCTGGTTGCCGAATCCGTCAGTGTTACAAACAACATTTTGCTTCTTCTCCTTGACTGAGGATTCCATTGGCTCTATCCGGTATATATTTTATTAACTTTTCAGCGTGTTTACCGGCAGAACCACACCATGGAAAATGCAACAGTAGAGTTGGATTATACTCCGGCTGTCAGAGGGAATCAACAAGCTTGGGAACGCCTCATACATTCGGATGAGAACCCGTTACTGCAACTCGATTTACAGGTATCTACAGAAACATCCAATGTAAATACAGAAATGAACAATATGACTGAGTTTAATACTATGCTGAGAGAACTTGAGAACGACATGTATAGGCTGCAGAGATACTCTTGGCAGCGCAAGCACTTGGAGGCTTGCATACATTTTAAAATAATTCCCCGAGGCATGAGAGTACTGTGCATGCCTACTTACGGAGAACAACATCCAATTCTCCTCAAAAAGTGGCAAGATCTCAACATTAATCTTGGCTTTAGTTATATGAACTTAATATTGGACTATTTTCTGCCCATAGAAACAGCATTAGAGAAAAAGGTCAAGGCGCTACGCAATGATATTTTTGACTGCTATATACCCAGCAATCATTGTTTGAGAAAATTAGAGAACTTGCAATCTCAAATCAATGTATATAGTGAAAAATTGAAATTAATAAAACAGAAAAAATTATGCCGTGACCATAATGATTTTTCAAACGGCAACATATTCGTATGGCCGAGACCACACGAGTATACACGATTAGGGGCAGCCGAAGAGCCCAATGTAAGAGTTGATGACGACACGACGCAGCAAAGACGCACGAATAACAGAATGGAATCGAGGCTTGATGCAACAAGCACACCAACGGACATCAGAGCAGGCGAAAGGGCTTCTAATATCACCCAACTCATAGGAACAGCTAAACCAAATGCATGGGATAGTAATACAGCAGATGCTGAAACGTCAACTCCACCTCCTAATCAACAAGGACTGGTAATACAAAATAGAGACACAGAACAAGTTGTCCGACGCAAGAACACCAACCCAGACGACTCACGTTTTTTACCATATCCCATCAAACAAACTTATTTTACAAGAGGTCGCTCACCAAGCAAAGGTCCCAGGAAAAGGAAGTTTTCAGAGGAGAGACACGGACAGAGGAAGAATGTAAGGAACTAAATACCTTAGTACATGATTTTTCTACCAGAGGAATTAATGAAAATGACTTAATATTGTTAAATAAAGGGTTAGGTTTTATACCTTCCCAGATAAGCAAGTTGAGTAATACACTAACTGAACTAAGGTTGTTTGCTAGATTGGTAGCTCTTAAAATGTATTTTAATTCAAGTACAAAGTCTTGTGAAGCTGTTAGTAATGTATTTTTGAAAAAGAAGAGTAATTTTACCCCCCCTTTACCTAGCAATGTGGAATGTTTTATTAGAATTTGTGAAGATGATTTTTATAAATATTATACGCAGAACAACAAGCATCTTACCAAGAAGAATAGATATTATAATATGACTAGCTCTGAAGTAGTCTCACTTGCCAAATTAAAACAAGATGACATGCTAACAATAAAACCAGCAGACAAAGGAGGTGCTATAATTCTTATAGATACAACTGAATATGAAAGGAATATGTATACATTGTTGAAAGATACTAAAACATATATAGTCATATCCTACACTGAAATATCAAGGATTATACAGAAAGTGCATGATAACATCTATGATCTCCTTATGTGCAGACAAGTAGACAAAGAGCTATATGAGTTTCTATTGATTGATTTACCATTAATACCTTCCATGAAAGGTTTACCGAAAGTACATAAGGGAATCTTTCCACTCCCAATGCGCCCGATTGTTTCAGGAAGGGGATGGGTTACCTGTAATATATCTACATACCTTGAGACTATACTAAGACCTATAGTAGATTCTATTCCCACCATTCTGAAAGACACACATCATCTTTTAGATGACATACATAGATTCAATGAAAATAATATAAACACTCTGAATAAATGTGTTTTGATAACTCTAGATGTAAAAAACCTCTTCACCAGCATACCCAACGAAGAGGGTTTACAAGCTGTAATGGAAGTTCTTAATTGTAATACAGACTTTGATACTAATGAACAGATTTTAATACATCTTTTGTTACAAACAGTACTTGAAAATAATGTGTTTATATTTAAAGACAAATATTATCTACAGCAATGGGGAGTAGCCATCGGCACCCCCGTAGCTAACACTTACGCAAATTTGGTTGTCTTTAATTGGGAAAGGAATCATTTATTTAATGAAACAAGATATATTAACAACATAAAAATGTATAAGAGGTTTGTAGATGATATTTTGATTTTATGGGAAGGCACTATTAATGAATTC
>NC_056741.1:236563071-236590571 GCF_019279795.1 Protopterus annectens | reverse complement strand
GTTGAGATGAAGTGAGGTAGTTAAGCATGTTATAACAGGTCTGAGAGATTGAGTGAGGAGGGAAGGGGAGGGTAAAGGGTGAGCCAGAGCCTGCAGAGGAAGGAATGCAATGATTAGATGGAGTGAGACACGGTAGTTAGGGGAGGGGAGGTAAAAGGAGGGTTACTAGCTGGGATTAGTGCATGGGCATAACCAAAGTAGAGATTAGGTGGGAATTGGCAGCAGAAATTCTGGCTGTCTTGGCGAGGAATTGTTTGTTTCTGTACAATGCACCTAGTTTTTTGTGAACCTTTTTTATGGTAAGAGAAATGTGAGTGTCAAATCTGAGATTGTTATCAATCTCAACACCAAGTATTTTGGTGTGTTCTGTTGGGGAGATGATGGTATTTTCTTTCGCTAGAATATTAAAGTGGGGGATAATTGGGTTAGATTTAGTGGGCTGGAAGATAAGGAGTTTAGTCTTGCCCGGGTTGAGTAATAACTGGGCATTAGATAGCCAATTTTGTACAGATGAAAAGGTTTCCTGTGTAATCTTGTGAAGTTCAGGTATAGTTGGGGCTGAGCAGATGAGGGTGAAATCATCTGCATACTGTATAAGAGAAGCATGCCTGGTGGCTGTGAATAGATCATTGGTGAAGAATGAGAATAGTAGGGGACCGAGGAGGAAGCCTTGGAGAACACTGAGTATTACAGGAAATCGAGGAGATAAGTCATTATGCCAGGCAACTGATTGTTGGCGGCCAGTTAAATAGCCGTGAAACCAATCAGTAGCTGATTGGGAAAATGATAGGTTAATGAGAACAGATAATAGTAGTTTGTGTGAGACCATGTCAAAAGTCTTGGATGGATCCAGAAATATAGCAGAGAAGAACAGGTCATTATTTTTATGATGAAGGATAGTGTTAGTGAAAGAGAGCAAGGTGGTGGTAGTAGTGCTGTGATATAACCTGAAGCCATGCTGTGTGCTGGACAGAAGGTTATTAGCTAAGAGATAGTCTATGACTTGAGAATGGATGCAGTTCTCAAGTATCTTGGAATGTGGAGAAAGGATGGCTATGGGGCAGTACTTGGAAAGTTCAGTGCAGGAGCCGCCTTTATGGTGGGGAATGATGTGAGATATTTTCCACAGTGTGGGGATGTAGCTTTTTGATAAGGACCAATTAATTAAGATAGAGACTGGATAAGCTAGGGCTTCTGCGGCAATTTTTACGTATTCATAGGGGAGATTGTTGGCTGCAAGTTTTGTATGCTTAATTTTCAATAGAGGTTTTTTTATATAGGAGGTGGGCACTGATGAAAAAGAAAAGGCTGTGGGCAGAGTATTTGGTTTTGATGTAGGGAGGGTGGGTAGAGAGTTGTTGTGTTGTTTAATCAAAGACAGAATGGTTTCAGTAAAGTGTTTATTGAATGAGTCAGCAATAATGCTTGAGGAAGGGGGAGTGGTAGGCGGGGGGATGCCTACTTTACCTTGGTGGAGAATGGGGTTTATTGTGGACCAGAACTGCTTAAGGTTGTGATGGGAAGAGTTTAGGCCAGACTGATAATATTGGGTTTTATCTTCTTTTATTTGCTTTTTGAACTTTTTGTGCGACTCTAGGAATGACTGTCTAGATGAGGGTTTTTTTGTTAAGTGCCAGTGCTCCCAGGCCTTATCTCGGATTTTCATTAGTGGCCTGGTGCTTTTTTGTAGCCAAGGGGAGTACTGTGTTTTGACTCTGGCAGTTCTTATGGGTGCATGTGTGTTTAGGATATTTAGGAAGGTAATAATGAAGACGTGGACAGCTTCATCCAGATTGCAGTACTTTAGTGGTGTCCAATCACATTTTGAAGGGATGAGATAAAGGAGAGAGGGTTAAAGTTTACCCTATTTTGGATTTGCTTATAGATGATGGATTTAGCACAATTTAAGTGGTGTATCAGATGGAATATTGGAGTGTGGTCACTGAGGCTGTCTGGTAGACCGCCAGCTAAGTATGAGTGAGGGTCTTTAATATCCAGTCGAGAGTAGTATGTTTGTTAGAGTTTTTATTTATCCAGGTAGGTGACTGTAGTAGTTGGGAGAAACCATGAAGGTTTAGGTGCTGGGCTGGATGATTGTTACTACAAATTAGCCAGTTGATATTAAAATCACCTAGGATTATGGTTTCCTGCGGTAGGGAATGGTTAGCCCAGTTCAAGAGGTTTTCCAGGGGTGGGATATTTGGCCAGGTGGGAAGTAGCATCCTATGATGTTTATTGTTTTATTTGGGTTTAGTTTGAGGTTGGCATATAGGATTTCTTCATTTCCAATGTGGGGGGAAAATGTGTTTAGGATCTGGATGTTGAGGTGGTATTTAAACATTAGAGCCACACCATCCCCTTTCTTAGATAGTCTATCTACTCGAAGAATGTTATAACCTGTTGGGAGTATTTCCTCACTTCTGATGTGAGGTTTGAACCAGGTTTCAGTCAGGATGAGGATATCAGGAGAGTATAAGGCTATGTTGGTGTTTAGGTCATGGGTTTTATTAGTTATATTTCTGATATTTAGGCACATGAACAGGAGGTCAGATGGCTTTCTGTTGGATGTTAGTTGTGAGAAGGAGCAGGTATTAGGCAGATCTTCCATTGGAAGCATTTGCTGTAGAGAAGTCATTTACCCATGAGTCTGCACAGTCTTATTTCAGATTTCACCTTCACTCAGCTCTAACAGTACCCAGGTGTCATATCAGCTGCTGAAGAACTATTTGGCGCAATGAATAGCATTCTCAACGACTGCCTTCACTTCTGCATAGTCACCGCAAATGTATTGCAAAGTGCCACAGCTGACATTTTATCATCTAGGTCAGTGTCAGATTACTTTATTTTCTGCCTCCTCTTACAAAATCACCAGTTCATCCTCTTTTATTTTCTGGTAATTTTGTCAGCAATCATTACATTTACAGCAGTTCGCTGAATTAAAGAAATCACTTTCTCCTCATTTTGTCATTTTTTAGATTTATAATCTCAGTACATTTTATTTTAATTTATGGAGCAACTGCAGGGGACAGACAGCCATTTGAAGCACAGCTTTGGTATAGATGGCTTCAGTAATTTGTGGCCTTGTCATAATACCTTCTATATGACCTTGTATAATATGTTGTTGCAGTGTGTGCAACAAATCTTAGAATTTTTCTCCCCGACCTTCTTCTGAAAAAGGGTAATCCATTGAAGGGATGGCAATACAAATAAAATAATTCATTTTCTTGTTTGGAATTTATTTAAAAGATTTACTCCTTGCAGTTTCTTCTTATACCCATTGTCCCCCAATCACTTTATTACCCTGGTAGTACAGCAAATGGAATTGTGATATATAATGACAAATGGTACAATATCTAGTTTTATTTAAAGTAAATGTACTCGAAGTAAAAATTCATGAAGCAGAATAAAATTAAGCAAATATCATAACAAATTTACAAACAATTCACACAAATGCACTCAATAAAAAAATATAAGCAATTACACATTAAGCCAAAACTGAAATCACAAAAAAATAAAAGAGCAAGCTCAAAAATGAAATATTTACATCCCATTACTTTCACACATTAGATATCTGTCCAGTAATAAATCGTTCACACAATGTTGCAGTTCCAGAATATAAAGAAAGTATCTAATTATCTTTAACAAACTACTATAGTCATAAAAAAATAAGCAATGTATGACAGTTTATCACAAAAAAGAAAAAAAAAATAGATCCAGAAAATCCAGTAGGATGGTCAGCCATAGTGCTTCAGTGTAAACTGCAAGGACTGTTCCCAACATTCAAAAAAAAAGGGGAGAGAAAGAGAATACCAACCTCAGATATCTGTGAGCTGCAGGACCACTCATTTTAATGGAAGCTTCGGCATTACAACCCATTCCTACTTACCTAACATTTGACTATATGTAGTACCCCTAAACAGCATGAAATGACCATTCTGAATGCTAACAGTTATGTGTTTAACTCATTAGTACCTAAGGCCTTATATTAATAACAACATAAACATGTGAAGTGCAGTGCAGGGATACTCTTTAGCAGCCCTTGGCATGCTTTAGATTTGGACTGATATGCAGGGTTGATTCGTGTAGACTTTTTTTTTTTTGCCCGTAACTACTGCTGGTGCTTTGCCTGAGAACATGTCGGCAGTAATTCACTTTTAGTAGACATTTCACGTTTTCCTGAAGTTGTACAATTGTAGAATTACTATCTATTTAGCTATATCTATATATTTTATATATCTATATATATATATCTATCTATATCTATATATATATATATATATATATATATATATATATATATATATATATAGAGAGAGAGAGACCGGAATGTCGAAAGTTCACAATACTGAAAGTTTAAAATACCGATGCCCATAATACTGAAAGTGTAGAATACCAAGTGTAACACTGAAATTTAAACTGCAGATATTGGAATGCCGATATTACCATAGGAAGTCTGTATTTAGTGTTCATTAATTATGTATGTCTCTTTAAATTTGTGCAGGAAGAATGTTAGAAAATATGGTGGATGTTTCTTATGTCCAGGCAGTAGTGGAAGTGTACTGTCAGGTATGATATGGGTATATTCCTTTTTCCCCACTGTAGTGCGATCCCAGAGTTGTTATATATATATAGTTCGGGGGATGTGGGGGAGAGGGCGCACATCAGTGGATGTGGGGTACATAATCCCCCCCACTTAGTTGGGTTTTACATAGTTTTAGATAGTCTGGTTAGGTTTTAGATAGTTTTAGATAGTCTGGTTTGGAGAAGGAAGGTAAGTGAGTACTTCATTTATTTATTAAGAGTTCTTTGTTGTTTTTGTAAGTTTACAATGCTCGTTTCTATCATAGTCATTTGGTATAGGGGGTTGTATGTAAGGTGTGTGCATTCATATTGCAGTATTATGGGTGTCAGTATTTTACACTTTCAGTATTGTTAACTTATGGCATTCCATTCTCGGTATTATGGTCTTCGGTATATTGAAATTATGGTATTTAGAAGTAGATATATATATATATATATATATATATATATATATATATATATATATATATGGATTCCCATCACAAGCTTGAAGTTTCATAACTTCGAATTGCAAATGGTCAAGACCATAAAATCAAATTTTTGAAACTTCGAACATTTTGAATGGAGATTAACATACAGCTCAGAAAGGGAAATGTACCATTTTCCTCACTGTAGTGTGATCACAGAGTTGGTATATTTAACAGGGTCTGCAGGGCGCAGCCCCCAATTGGGAGCAGGTGCAGGGTAGCTTGACCCCCTGCAAAAACATAAAAAAATATATATGTTTTTATTTTTTATTTTTTTATTACAATTTGGAAGTTTTAAAACTTCAGTCTTATGTTCAAAATGTCAAAACATCAACCATAAAACTTCAATAATGCAAATGTTTGCATGCTGTTAATCATGTGCTTAACTAAAATACACAAAAAAATCTACATTTCCCTGCTAATTTATATATGCTAAATTACTAAATATGAGATCTCACAATATCAGGGAAAGGGCATATTCCCCATCCCCTACTAAACAGATGTCAACCAAACATAGTTTTGACCAAATTCATATCTGCCATATATGAGAGAGAGAGAGAGAGAGAGTAAGAGTGTGTGTATGTGTGTGTGCGTGTGTGCGTGTGTTGTGTGTGTGTGTGTGTGTGTGTGTGTGTGTGTGTGTGTGTGTGTGTGTGTGTATGTGTGTGTTGTACACACACACACACACACACACACATATATATATATATATATATATATATATATATATATATATATATAAAGATATGGCTGCATATTGATTGATCTAAACCTCAGTAAGGAAACCTTACCCCCCAAGTAAGGAAACCTCCATAAAAAATTTCTCCAAAGCCAGCTTCATGCTACTCAAGTCAGAAGTGACAAACTTCATGACACCCATGCAGACGGGAGCTGAAAGTTGAACTGCTGAATCCTACACTAAGGCACTGTACGAGCACATCCACTCATGCATAAATCGTGCCATCCCAAATAGAACCAAGATGCTCCCATCCAAAAAAAAAGAAGCCAATCTGGTGGTCCCCTGCCATAAACAAACTTTACAACAAAAGGAAGAAACTGTTTCAGAAAAGAGGAAAATCCCAGGATGCAAAAAACTTCCTTACCAGCCTCAGTAAGAAATTGAGATCCCCCATAAAATCCTCCAAAGCTAGTTACGAAAATAAAATTGCCAAAGATTCCAAAGACAACAACAAGGCATTCTATAACTATGTCAAGAATCTAAATGGCAATGCTCAGATCTGCTCTGAGCTAAAACAGAATGGCATTAAATATACTGACCCAAGGATATTGCCAATATCCTGGCAGATCAATTCAGTGCCAACTTCACCCCCCTCTCACCCCCTAAATGGCCCATCTCAATACCGGAAGATTGCCAAATTCCGGTAATAACGGCCACACAGGTAAAAAATGCACTCTCCAAAGCTAAGAATACAGCATCCATTGGACCAGATGACATCACGGGCTGTGTACTACATGAACTACAATATTAACTGGCACCTCACCTAAGTGTCATGTTTAATCATAGCCTCACCTCAGGTTTCGTGCCCACTGAGTGGCGCACAGCTACAGTTATCCCACTCCACAAGGGGGGATCCACCTTGGATCCCGGAAACTACCATCCCATCAGTCTGACAAGCCTTATCTGCAAGGCCATGGAGCGTATTATCATGGAACCTATAAACAAAGACATTGGCAACCTTCAAACACTGGACCCCACCCAGTTTGGGTTTGTGAAGGGCCGATCTTGTCTCCTGAACTTGATTGACTTCTTCGAATCAGTCTCCAGAGCCATGGACAAGGGTAAGGTGGTCCACACAGCCTATCTAGACCTTGCCAAGGCCTTTGACACCATCCCCCACTCTGGAATCATAGATAAACTTACTAAGCTGGGCATTAATCCCTACATCACCCAATGGGTTGCTAACTGGCTTACTGATAGAACCCACACTGTAAAAGTAGCCGACTCCAAATCCAGCTCCAGACAAGTGACAAGTGGAGTACCTCAGGGTTCAGTCCTGGGACCGCTCTTGTTTGGCATCTACTTCTCCGAAGTACAAGCCAACACTAAGGGACTCTGGATAACAAAGTTTGCAGATGACTGCAAACTGAGAGCCATTATTGAATCCCCAAATGGTGTGGATACTCTACAAAAGGGCCTTACAGAAACAGATGCTTGGTGCCAGAGCCATGGGCTCAAGCTCAATGCCAAGAAATGTATAGTTATCCCCTTTGGGAAAAAACATGTATCCGTGAATTACCATATAGGTGGCAGTATACTAAACACCGAAAGTTTGATAAGAGACTTAGGGACACAGGTGGACAGTGGTCTCACCTTCGATAACCACATCGCCACAACAGTCAGGAAATCCTTCTATGTGGCACACCTCATCACTAAGGGTTCTTTTCATCCAGAAAAAAGGAGGTCATTGTCCCACTGTACTCATCCCTCATTCGACCCATTATAGAATACAATGCCCCGTTTGGTATGTACCTCTCAAGACATCTGCAACAACTGGAAAGGCCACAGAAATACCTCACTAAAAGAATCACAGGCCTAAAGCAGATGCCCTATGCTGACCGCCTTAAAAAACTCCAGCTATACTCTGTCGCATATCGTCTACTCAGAGGCGATCTTTGCTTAACATACAAGGCCATGTCAAACCCAGAGCTGTTGGACATGCTACACTTAAAGAAATCCAAATCCCTCAGAGCCACACGTTCCAGGGATCTAAACCTTGTCATCACAATAAACAAAACATGCTGGAGGGATAGGTTCCTGACCCAGAGACTCCCCAGACTCTGGAATAGATTGCCCATACATGTCAAGCAGAGTGCCTCTTTGGTCCTCTTCTCCTCTTCAAAAGGAACCTTGACGATTGGATGGGAGAAAGGAAATTCACCCCGGGGAATCACGTCAGTCGCCCTGCTAGACTGGGGTCCAGGGAAGTAAATAGTGTGGGAAGAAATAGCCAGGGAATTGTTATGGCTAGGCTTGTATAGGCCCTAGGGCTGATAGCCTAGTACCAACCTATGAACCTATGAACCTATTTAATCTACAACTCTCTGAATCCAAAAAAAGTGATGTAAAACATATCATCTAAGCATACCCTTAAATGAGTGCATATATACCAAAAAAAATTAGATCACAAAAGAAAAAAGTTTGTTAACCAAATCCCTTCTACACATTTAGACATAATTTGTCTGAGAGGTGGTAATGTTATGGAAAAGGATTTTATAAGGTGAGGTGTAGGGTTAGGTCCTTATGCACCTCTTCGATGTCAGAAAGGTGAGCATGTCTGAAGTACTAAACAATGTTACATCATATGACTTTTATGTGCCCTGTCCTTTCCTAAACAAGATTTTATTACAGCATACAGATTCTTGTCTTATATTTCATATTCTGTTACTTCACACTTCGTCTGATACATAAACAAAATGCACCAAATATATAAATAATATTTTATCTATTTCCATCATCTTATTGCTTATTCCTTCAAGGAAACAGATAACTACTAAAGAAATCTTTTGAAAGCTTTTTTTTATCGAAATGTTTTGTAAAACCCTTAGAAAAGCCATTTATTATTTTAAATAATACAAACATATGCTCTAATGTTTCTTCTGTATTACACTCCTTGTATAATTAATACCTTTCAGTGACACGCTTGCATTTCTTATTTATTTTAGATGGCAGTAATCATAAAATAGTCTCTATGTAAAATCTGGCTTTTCATTAGCCTGCTCATGTAACAGTATTTTGTTTCTTAACAAAAAACAAACATTTTCTCAAATTTACCTAAACTTTAGAAATGTAAAGATTTTAACATTATATTTGCATTAGAGTCCATTATTTCATGTTCTGTCTTTCTTATCCAATAGTTAATCTCCATGGTCTCTCTTGCATTCTGTTGTTACTCTTTATACTGCCTTTTATTTATTTATTTTATTTATTTACTTGCAGTTTGTTAACTTGGAAAGTTCATTGGGCCAAGGTGAGCCCAATGAAGTGAGACAAGAAAGGAGGCCCAGGGAGAAAAGCTCCATGTATACATATAGCCAAGATACAAATATAATAGTATAAGTTTAACAAACAGTATAGTGAGACATAGGATTAAAATGAATAAGGGTTTTATGACCCAGCATTCTTTTGTCTTTTTATGTTTTTGTGTTCTCCTAAATTACCTTAATTATCAATAAATCTCTTAACAAATGCCACGCCTGTTTGTGTAAACAAATGTAATTGTAATATAAACACTAAGAGGCATAATGCACACTAGGGCTAACCAAACCCAATCTCCCACCCTGGACTATATTGTATATAACTCCTCTTTTTATTTCATTTGGTCTGGACCTCCCAAAACAATTTAAATAATAAATTTAAAAGATATTTACCTTAATCAATTAACAAAAAAAGAATAAGTAAATAAATACCTATTTCCCCAAAACTAGTATCAAGTGCATAGTTTCTACGCGCATGACACTAGAAATAATTTCCAGATTGCATCACTTATTTAAATTTTCCAGTAGCTTTACAGCTTTCTTACTTTTCCTTATCTTTGTCACCAAATGTTTTGTTATTTCACCTTGAGGTGTAATTTTTATCATCATTCTGCGCCCTGTCTCTTACATGTCTCATTACAAAAGTGCAGCCTTAGATATTTACTCATGAAGATTACATCCATAACAAAAAGTACACATTTCACATCTTTATCTGTAAACAAGGAGTTATAAGCATAATTAAGATAAAGTGGAATCTTAACACTTTCATGGATGTTCCATTGCCATCCTAACCATAATATTACTAGCAACGGACCCAGTGACTTGGCCAAATTATCCCCAGTAAGTGGGAGCACCACCTCAGGTCTCCCCTTAACTAGGCCATGCCTAGTTGGACTAACACAGCCAACAAAAATAAGTAGGTAAGTAAAACAACCAAGCATGCTGTATTAACATTACCCTAATAATGTGCCTCCTTCTTTATAGCATTTGATGTTTGTATCTTGTGACCCTACTGGAACAATCATTTCAGCATTATGCCATGTGTTACTGCAGTTAGCTGAAGCCCCCCATCCACCCTATCACTTCAGATCCCTATCAGCACTGAATCTCTGACCACTTACTAATAACATTAAAATGCTGGCATACTCGGGGACATTTGGAGTTTTTGATGTTTACTGAATCAGGAAGGTGTGCATTTATGAAAAAAAATGTGCCCAAAGGCAGGAAATTACTAAAAATAAAAAAAAAAAAACTCAACTTCCTTTAAAACTAATATTTGCTTAAATGTTTTATAGTTATACCTTTAGGTGTAGGTAACCTCTACACACACACACACACACACACACACACACACACACACGAGCGCACACAGACACACACACACACACACACACACACACACACACACACACACACACACACACACACACACACACACACACACACAGCCTTCTGTAAACGTTAGGTACAGTGGTATTATTTGCTTATTTATTTGGCAAAAAAGTTAGCTGTTATGAGATTCTGACCTGGAGTATTTTGCCTTTTGCAGTAAAAAGACTACCACTGCCTGAGCTATGATTAATTAAAAAAAAAGACAGAGAAAGAGAAAGAGAGAGAAAGGGAGAGGGTGGGAGATTTGTAAAAAAAATTGCAGCTATTGAAATGAACAGAGAATTGTTTTGTCATAGAATCCTTCCAAGATGAAATAGAACCACAACTAAAAGAGACCACACAGCCTGTAAGCATCCTTGTCAGTCATCAAGCTTTTTGAAGACCAAGCCAAAAATATTCAGCGATCTGAGACAAATTAATTCTAATTATTGTGCCATGAAATTTGGAAAATTTGCTAATGTTCAGATCACTTCTGGGTATGCACAAGGTTTCTGGAATATTTCAGAGCTTTTTTATAAGACTTTACAAGTATGTTCTTCTTCTACTACATTTTCATTTCCACCAAGAAAAATGAATGGAAATATTCAGAAGTCTGAGGTACAGGTATTCTAAAAGTGTTTGCATGCTAGTAGCTTTGCTCACTGATGTAAACTCCCACTAACCTGATCTTACTTAACTATTTAGCCGATTTTACTTAACTACTTAGCCCTCACAAAGCACAGTTCTGTGAAATCCTACCAGAGACCTGACTCTAACCCTTAAACTTCCACCGACTTCCTAGCCTGAATTGTCACTCCACAATCCTAAAGCTTCACTCCCCCTCCCTAAACCTAAAATCCCTGATCACTTCCTAAACCTAAAGCTCCATTCCCCTTCCCCAACTGTAAAATCCACAATCATTCACTAAACATAAACCCTTTCCTACTCCCTAAACTTAAATTCCTTAATTGCTCCCTGACCCTAAACTCCCCTTCCACTCTCTAACCCTAAAACTCTTCTTCAGCTCCTTGACCCTAAAACTTCCTACCTGCTCCAAAACCGACAAAATCCCCTACCATTCCCTAAACCTAAAACTCTTCTCCTGCTTCCTGAACATAAATCCCTTTCCTGATTGCTGTTCTAATCTACACTCCCACCCCTCCCCATCCCATCCCACCCCATCCCATGGCATGCTAACACTAACCTTGCTCAAACTGGAATAGTGTGTTTTGTTTAGGTGTGGTGATAACACAGCTTTGCTGCTGGTTCAGTGCGCATCATACATGCATAGCATGTAATGTGGGTCCCTTTGTAACCAGTGGAGGTGTCTTCATATACTTTTGAGGGTGCTTTATCTCTGGATTTACATAGGTAGGTAGTGCTCATGTGCTACCTATCACCCTCTTACCATTTCTGTGCCAACATAGAACACCCCTGTATGTCGCCCACAACCCTTAAGGTAAATCTAAATAAGATGAAGTACCTTTCTATTGAACCAAACTCTGTTATACATGGGGATTTTAATTATCCATCTGTTATCCAGAACACTTACTCTGCTACAAATAAATATGCTCAGTACTTTACTAGACTTCATTGATGCAAACTCACTTTACTAGATTGTTTTCTCCCCACTAAAATATAAAATATGTTACACTACAAACATATCAGCATTATGCTTTCCACTTATGATTACATCGTCTTTCATTAGGTCTGACCATCAGGTGGAGGTTCTCAGTATCAGAACTCAGTCTAAAAGGCAGATACTGCCACCTTCAGATATTTCTCTGAATCAAATTTACTTTAACTATATGATGATCTAAGGAGTTTCAAGTCCCTCTCCCCTCAGGATCCAACAACAAATAGTGCTGAATTTGCTAATGGGTTCTATTCTCACTGGAATACCTGCATTGAGACATTGATCCTGATTCATAATATATATATAGTGCCAAGTTTAGGAATAGACCCCTTTGATGGAATCATAGCATTAAAATACTAATTAAAAAGATAAAAATCCTACCTCTTAGTAACAAACTGAAAACCCCACACCTCAAAATTAAACTCAAACATTTTAAATAGAGGCCTTAGGAACAAATGTCTTCCAAGACCAGGTATGAATTCAAATTTGCTATTTCTGTCAAAGGAAGTCACAAGCCCTTCAACTATATGATGGAACATAAAAGCAACACTTGGCATCTCTCTGCATTAAGACAGAACAGATCCACCTACTCTGGAGACAAATTTAGTTCAAACTTCCACCCTCATCTCTACCTATCCTACACTTGCTTAAACCTTTTGCCCCCCCCCCCCCAACATTACTCCCTAAAGAAGTCCTAAAGGCTGTCTTGGAGGTACAAAATACTAGCTCATTCTAGCTCATTGGAGCCAGACAATGTGCAAGGGTGCTTCCTTGCCTGTATGAAGCACTGTCTTACTGACTTGCTTTGCAATCTGTTAAACTTCAGCCTCTTGTCTGCCTTGCACCTAAGGCTTTGAGAACTATGGTCAGTCTCCTACACAAGGGAGGCCCGATCACTGATCTTTTTAACTAAATATCCACAAATCTCACAAGCCTTGTTTGTAAGATGATGGAATGCATTATTATGGCCCTTATAAACATGGACATTGGCAGCTGAAAATTCTTCATCCTAAATCTGTTTTGGTTGTAAAGAGTAGATTCTGTCTAGTTAAACTAGATGACTTCTTTGAAGATGTTATTCAGGCTCTGGATGAGTGAATAATGGCCTGTGCTTGTTTACTCATTCTGACGTCCAGGTTTGGAATGGTGAGAATTAAGTGCTTTCTATCTGCCATAAGTAGCTCCGAGTTGCTTTCTAGCTCATAACTTTTCTCCAGTTCTCTCATGTATGCATATCATGTGAAATGCACTCAGTGCATGCTGTGTTGTAGCACTACCACTACAATAATTTTAACATTTATCTCATGATCTCATCTCAAGTTATGGTACAAAGGCATGAATCAGGTGGTCAGTGGCAGCATTATATAACTCCTCATTTTTCACACCTTTTTGATAATGCAATATATTGAATAAGTCCCATCATGCTGTGCCGTAATGGACAGACTAACCTTCTGCACATTCATGCACATAAGAATCCAATTTTCTCCCAAGTCCCGGAGAGCTGGACTCTAAGCATTCAGTTCTGCATCTCCCATCCAAACCATAAGAGATCAGATTTGGTCATCGGCTTCACAGTTAAAGCTGCAACCTCCATGCTGGTGGAACTGTCACTTCTTTGTATATTGGCACCTGTTTTCTTGTGCTCAGCTTGTAACTTTTTCATAATTTAAAGTGGTTCAAAAAACGGAACTTCAGCTTGGAAGGAGAATTTGTTTGGTGACCTTTAATCCTTCTTTGTGAAAGATTGACAAGTATTGCCTGTGAGGTGGAACATCACACATTTGTTGAACAGTTAGGATCCAACCACTAGAACAACCATCCAAGAACAATCTAAAGCCATGAGTTGAAATGCATTTTACAGAAACTGTATCAGCACACAGCTCCATACTGTTAAAATTGTGTCTCTTATCCAAAAATGCTTATCCTGGATAATTGAATAACCAAGTTGTATTTATGCAGAGTCACTATATAAGAACTGAAAGCAAGTTTTCATATTTGTTATATTGCCAGGAAAAACACATGCAGAATTATTAAGCATGTAACTGAGAACACATTGGTTATTAACCAGAGTTGAAAACTGCAAGCCACCCACTGAGTGAAACAACAGAAATGTCATTTAAAAATGAAGCATGGATCTAAAATGAAAAACATTATTTACATACAAAAAATACTCATGAAGCATAATAACGATAACTAATTATTGTTAAAACTTGACAAGCGTATATATATTCAGAAAATCTAAATTACAAAAATGCAGAACTTGCTTTAAATACAAACATCTGTCAGGGTGATTGCTGTCAACATTGAAATGAAACAATAAATAATATAATTTTGCATCAAAGTAGTTACCTCAAATTACCATGTGTAAAAAGGGAGACATAAAATGCTTCTTGCCATGGTAAATCTTTGAACATTCTACCAAACAACTGAATAATAAACATGCACTTATTATTGTTAATACTCCCTTTATTCAAATTCTGATATATTTGTCTTAAATGGGCAATCTACTAACTTACCTTAGATGGACACAATCAGCTCTTTTCTTAAATGGGCAATCTACTAACTTTCCTTAGATGGACACAATCAGCTCTTTTTTCTGTCTGTATCATCTGTAGCATTTATTTGCACTGTCCTGTTACTTTTCTTTTCAACAAATTGTGTTACTTGCCTTTGTCAAGTGGTGCATGCTTTTACCACAACCACCACTGTTACTAGCAGTCACCTTGTCATAGATTGGGTTGTAAGTAATACCCCTCAGAGGCTTAGAGACATCTCCAGGAGCAGGATTTTTTACAACCTCCTTAATCAGCTCTTGCCTTCCTTGCTTTACTTTTATGATCCTTTAAATGCTAAAAACATCTGCCTCCAGTTACAGCCCGAGGTTATTATGGAGCCAGACACGTATACTTTACTTTTGAGATTGATTGTTGAAAGGATAACTGGGGTCTCCCATGAAGTTTTCTCCTAATGCTGATAGTGTTTTAAATAAGCGGTGTGAGATTTTGCTTTATATTCAGATGGTACCTTTTTCTGTTAACAAAAAAAGCAAAAAAGTTGGTCCAAAAACCAATGCAAACTTGGAACTTCACAAAAAAAAATAAATAAATACATAAAATGAAGCCAATTCACTAAAACACTTTGACTTTAAAATAACAAACTGGTATGTTCATTCTTCATTATAATTCCCTGGACTTCATCACACAATTAAGAATCAAGTTCTTTGTCCTCAATAAATGTGAACAGCCAGGTACCTGAGTGAAATAAAGAAAAACAGCATCATCATTCAGGAGGAAATTTAAGGGACAACATTTGTAAGGAAAAGTATTAAAAAGCATAACATTTTTTTTATGGTCAGGACATTAAAACACTTTTACATGTATGGTGTCAGGCAAGTTGGTGGTAAATGGCCCCCCAAATGAAGTTGCCAAGAGACTTCTTTCCTATCATGGGCTGTATCCAAATCACCCACCTTGGCTTCCAGTTTAACACACTCCTATACAAAAAAATAGTAATTTCTTGAAAGATGGACAAATAACCAAATGTATTAAAAGAGCATTGTCTACTATAGCTTTCTTAATAGCATAAACATACTCATAAATAATGCTGACTGAGCTGCTAAGAGGTTTTATGCTAGCAGTAGTCTTGGCATGTGCTACAAATTATTACATAAACTATTTGAGTGGAATTGCAGTTATAATTGTAACTTGCTTCAAAAATCATATTAATTTGTCTGTGTCTCTGTCCATTGCATAGTGGTATTAATCCCTGACCATGACCAAGGCTATACAAAATCAATGTATGGTTTGGGCATTGAAGGACCTGATCAGAAAACAGTGAGAGGGGTTCACTAATATTGATTCACCCACCCTGGGGTGAGGAAGTTGTCTGACCGGTGGCAATACTGACACATACTGAAGAAGACATGGCTGGGAATTTTGTGCTCCAGTTTGCCAAGCCACGTTTATATGATTGTCTTCATTGGACATGTGCAGGAACATGTACACCCATAGTTATAGGGATAGGAAGCTCCTGCATATGCAAGTGTGTACATCAGCCACCAGATGAGGAGATAGGAGCCATACCAGCAAAAGTTCTGCTGGACTCATGGATAGTGATCTAATGCAGGTCTATGTCATTTCACCATAGCCACTTAATCACTGTGGATATTAACTACAGGATGATAAAGACCCCATCGCAGGATCCGGTAGTGATTAGTCCCTTTCCCTTCTTTTTCTACAGTGGATACTGGCTGTTTACACTTGCCAGCCTTTTCTGATGACTGCTGTCCAGTGAGCATCCTGCAAGCTCCAGAGTCAGGTCAGGTAGTATAACAACATTGATTTTGGTCAGTCCTTTGGTGACACAGCCTTCTCCTTTGTTTTCTTCAATGTCAATAAAGACACTGATGCAGACTGTATTGGCACAAACTCTGTTGGTGTCAGGCTTTCCTTTGGTCTTGGCAATCCTTGTCAGGTAGTAGAAGATGGCTTTTTAGGTTGATGCACCCACTAAATTTCTGAATGTCATCTTCCTTAGTGTTCAAACTTTTGATCTCCAAGATATCAGTACCAACCTCAGCTGTGGGTGACCTGATGACATTGGTCAGAGTGGGTGAATCATGCTGATCATTGTGCCATTGTTGTAGTCTTCCAAATACGGATCTTCCCAAGAACTGACTGTAGTCCCAGTTTAAACCCAACAACCTCTATTATCTACTCTTGTCCTTCAATCTTGCCACCATAAAGAAAGCGGTTCATATTGGCACAGATGAAAATGACTATTTAGGTCTTAATTTTCTGATTGCTGTTGCTCCTTGGAATCATCTGCGCTGACAAAGAGGCGAAAGTGTTCTATTCCAGGTGTACATAAAAGAGATGCAGGTGATTCCACAGCATCTCCCCAGGTGACCCCAGAGATGTTGCTAAAAGGATGGTGGCCCACAGAGCTCCCTCATCTCTGGAAAAGATCTTGTAGGAAGCATTCTGATCTCTTGTTTCCAAGTATTCTGATCTCTCCCTATCAACCTCCTGGGTGGTTCTCCCTGTAGACTAGATGATCTTTCTTGTCATCAAAGAGGCTTGGATGAAGCCTGACATTGTGGCTCCTAGCCCTAGGAGACTGAACAGGATCCTCTGGCCTCCTAATAATTGGAAAAGTTGGATTCAGACTCTAGGCACTGATTTTTTTTTACCACAGCAGGCCTCAACAGAGATTTGCACATGTCAGCCCGCTGCATATCACTATGTCTTTTGCATACAGATTCAGTTTTACCTTGAATCCAATATCATTCAGGAGGATTGGTCCAAGTATTAAGCTCTGTAACTCCCATTCTTTGTCACTGAACATAAAATATGTGCACCGTTTTTTTCTACATATTGGATGTGGAAGCCATTTTAGTACAGCCTTGGAGTTAATGTATTTGAGGAAGTTGTGGAGATACATCAAAGTATATAGCCCTCAAAAAATTTATTTGTAAACATTTCCTTATATTCATTTGTTTATTCTGAAATCAGTTTATTTATCGTTTGATTGTTTGTACTGTAAGTCAGAGAATTGTAAGTCAGTTTCAGATCACATAGTTCTGGTCTATGGAGTTAGTAAAAGAGTGAGCCTATAAGCTTGCATTGAGTTATGAGTGTGCCTTATAGTTTCCTTCAGTAATATGGCGATACATGTTTAAGTGACATTTTAAGGTAGTAGCACAGTAGTTGTAGCTAGTCACTCAAATGATGGTATCATTCTGTTAGTGACTAAGAATTATATAGGGCAACATAAGAATATGGGGAGGAGGATGCCAAAGATAACTGAGTTTGATATATTGATATTTACTTTGAAGTCAGAGCTGTGAAACCATTTTAAAATGCTGTTTGGGCAATTTTGAGGAACTGCTTGTAGAGTGTTAGTGTCTAGGATCATAGACAGGAGTAGGATTTTATGAGTATATGGAGTGTTGCAACTGACTGGAGTAAGGAGGAGAGATTATTTACACAAAGGAAGAAATGATGGGCCATTTGTTGTGTCCAGTGGTGCTTCAGTGCTTGTATTTTATTTATTTTATTACATTTGTTAACCGGGAAATAGTCCGACTGGGCCAGTGGCTCATTTTCAGCGGAGGCCCGGGGAGAAAAAGCTCTAGAAAACTGTACATCATTTTCATTTAATATTTGAGACAAGTACAAATATAAAAGTACAAATGTAAAAATATAACAAACAGTGCACTTAGTTGCAGATAAACACAGACTCATGTAAAGGTTTGAATTACAAACAATAGAGTTACTAAAATGTATATTATACAGTTAAAATTAAATAGAAGAATTTTCTAGGATTGTACAGGCTTGAGCTTGCAGTGTCTAACAGTCTAATTAATGTATTCAAAGTATTCCTTGAGAACATGCTTTCAAGTAATGGAGGCTTGAACATCATAGTTTCCAACAGAGTACAGTTATCACGATGGTGAACTTCAAATGGTGCCATACATTAGCAGGTTAGTATGAACAAGAAAAGATACTGGGAAAGAGAGATGATGTAGAAGTGGGTGTAGAGCAAATGAAACAGAGAGAGGTGAGGAGTGTAGAATAGTAGATGGTGGGTTTAGAAGTCAGCCTGCGGGATGACAGGAGCAAAGCCAGTGAGTAGCCAGATAGCTGTGTAGAAATTGTCTTGAAGTCATGGTAGTGTGGATTATTAGCTATATTTTGAGGAAGGTTATTCCATAGTTTAGAAATTATGTTAGAATAGAGGCAGTAACCGTGATAGTTGTGAGATTGGGAGACCCTTAACATCAGTTTGTTGGAGGATCTAAGAGGCCAGGGTTATGATTTGCTTGGACCAGATTGGATAGAGCAGGGCAGGTGTTGGATTGGTGAAGTAGTTTGTGGACCATGGTGAGTTGATTGAGAGTAAGAAGGTTAGGGTGTTCTAGGCAGTTGAGCTCAGAGAGAACTGTACAGTGATGAGTCGTGTCAGGGACATTAGTGGCAAACTTAGCAATCTTGTTATAGCAGGATTCTAGATTATTTATGTCGGTTTTATGAAGATTGGTGAGAATATGAGATCCATAGGGTAGGGTAGAAAGTAGGGGAGACTGAGCGGTGCCTAGTCTGACGTTATAAGTAAGATATGGTCTGGCCCTATATAGTGTGCCAAGCTTAAAGTGAACTTTTTTTAGCTGAGGAGACACGTTTGTCAAACGTTAGACTCTCATCACTAGTTACCCCTAGAAGTTTTTTGTGAGTTGTTGGTTCTATTATGGTGCCATTAGAAAAGAGGATAGACAGGCGGGCTGACATGGTTTGGGCTTTTTGGATTTGAATATAATTAATTTTATTTTATTTGGGTTTATAATTATTTAATGCTCAGATGGGTACTTTTCTATGTCTTTGAAAGCAGATTGCATTTTTACTTGAGGTTCTAGTGGGGAGGGGGCAGAGCATATAAGGGTAGCATTGTCAGCATATTGGACAATGGAGTCTTGGTCAGTAGATGAGCTGAGGTCATTGGTGAATAAGATAGAAAGGAGTAGCCCAAGAATAGAACCTTGGGGTACTCCAACAGGGATGTGTAGTAGGGTGGAGAGAGTATTTTCCCATTTGGTTGTTTGCTGATGATTGGAAAGATAGCTGTGGAACCAGGATAGGGAAGATGAGCTGAGGCTGTAGGCTACGAGTTTAAGAAGAAGTTGATGGAAGACAGTGTTGAAGGCTTTGGGCATGTCCAGAAAGATGGAAGAGACTGCCTGGCCTTCATTTAGGAGGTGATGTATTGTGTTAGTAAAAGAGATTAGTGCCGTACTAGGTCCAAAGCTGTGTTGAGTATAGGATAATAAGTTGTTAGTGAGAAAGCGGTTAAGGAGTTGTTTGTGGATGCATTTTTCTGGGATTTTTGCTAGGGGGGACAGACTGGCAATGGGATGGTAATTGGTTAGGTCTTTAGAGGGGGCACCTTTGTGGAGTGGGATTGTATGAATCTGTTTGCACGGTAGCCACTAATCCAGTTTATTAGTGTCTACCGAAAAATATAGACATTACTATATATACTGTAGGCATAAGAAAAGTGGATTACTTGGTCAAAGGTCAAGAGCTAGAGCACATGTAAAAAGGTTTTTGTTTACTTATGTAAAGGTTTGCTATGTACCCATAAATATGGCTGTTATAGGATTGTCACCTTGTCCAAAGCCTTACCGAGAGTTATTAAAATGTGGCCATTTCGGAATGAAAAGAAATGCTGCGAGGTAACTTCTGTAAGATTTTGGTCATGTCACATTTCCTTTTGGTCTAAAGTGTTCTTGGACTGAAGGATTAGAAATTTTGGGTAACGGGATAATTGACATTCATATTATGACTGTGTGTGAGGGGCTTCGCTTTGTTGGAACCTGGGGATGAAGTTCCGAGCCATAATAGAGAGATTGTTCACGTTGTTTTATTAATACTTTGAAGACTTCTGATATGGGTATACGTTTGAAGTGGAAGATGGGTATGCAAAGAGCAGAGGATTTATCAAAGAAATGCTATGAGTATCAAATTGAAGTCTCTAGAACATTACTACACTTTAATAACATGACCACAAATGTTCATGCAGCAAAATAAATTAATTGCCTCTCTTGTACTAGTGTGGCATAACTACAAAGGTGTAAGAACATCATGCTGTCACAACAGTAATACAATAAAACTGTGATCAGCAGTACATCTCTACCATAAACAACACAAACTTAACTCTTTTTAGATATATGTCCAGTGTATTCTTTCTCACAGTTACCCAGAAGGACACTCCTGAGAATGAGTGCGGGAGTTTTTTTTTGTTTGTTTGTTTGTTTTTTTCTGTAGCAGGTTAAAAGTAGAGATATTTCTTAAAATGGCACACAAGATGGGTAATGTATTGTCTTACTCAGTCAAGACTTACAGAAATCTAAGGTAGAGAGTTCTGTACTATTTTAATACATATATATCCTTTGTAAAAGTGCATCTGGTGAGTATATGATATAGATTGTTTTTTTTTAATTTAAAAAAAGTCCTTTCCGGGTCTAGCTGAAAGCTACTTAATGAAAGTGGTAAGTGCGTCTGTGATGGCAATTGAAAATATGATGCTTATTGTTTCTGTGGTGTAATAGTTACTGCCCTTTGTCTAGCGCTGCCTCACTTAGATACCAGCAAACAGTAAAGACAGCCCTCAGCTAATGAAGCACAAGGACATTTGAAAAACTATTCCGTAACTGAACTTGCAAACAAAAAAAAAGCAAAGCATAGGAGCTGTAGGTGTTACTTATGGCATCCAAACACATCTAAATTCCATTCAGGTTCCCTGGAAACTTTGCTTAATCGGATTTGCAATGGCAATATGTACTACCCACCAGCTGCCTCTTTTAAAGCTGCAGCCATCAAATACAGCAACACCTGCGAGCATGGGAATGAAGCCCATCGTGTTTGACTTACAAACAGATGATTAGCTAGTGTGCCATATGTACCTTTTGTGATAACCAGATTATCACTGTAGCTGCATTTAGTTTTGCAGAAAACTGCACAGTATTTCAGCCTGGTTACAGAGGTTTCGAAAGGTATTTGTAGGCCAACATGTTTTAGTAGTGTTCATTGAAGTTCCCTTATTAAATAATAATGCCATTTGAACTGTGTTGTCTGAAGAGTGGCCTAAAGTGCTTTTTAATGTTCATTATATACATTATATTAAATATTTTTAAGCTTCCAGACTATCTAATGCACATATCCACTGTTTTGGGATATGCTTTGGCATCTAAACAGTAGGTATAACTATTAATGAATAATGCTACAGATGAAAGTTTTAATTTTCATTTACATATTTATTTATTTATTTATTTTACACGTGTAAGTTAACTGGTCCTTTTCTGACATTTTCATCTACTTCCTGGGCCATGATGACAGGGACAAATGCAGTGTACCAAAAGCTTTCTAAAAACTACCTGTATTTGCCATTGTGCACATTATCCTTAACTATCTTCCTCACCTCCTTAGCTGTCTCCTACCTTTCTCCGCTCCTTTTTGTCATCTTTACTCTATATCTGTAATGGTAATCCTATTTGTTACCAGCTTGCAATTCCTACACTCTAATATATATATTTAATATTTCCTATGTAGCTACAACCTTGTGACTGTTTTCTTCATTGTCTGTTTATTTTTATATATAACCTTTTGTGCTTTTACATCATTAGTTAATTGTAGATATGTACTAACTTTTTTAATATTGTACTGTACTTATCATATATGTTATCTGTGGAGCTTTTCTACACAGGTCTCCTCTGAAAAAGGGTGTCAGCTCAGCCGGACTAACCCGGTCAACAAATGTCAAATAAATAAATAAAAGACTCTGTGTATAATACATAATGTTTTTGAGAGGTGGGATAAAATCAAAGTGCCCTTACTGTTTTTCGGTATATAATCTGCAGTGAACGATGACATGAAAGACTGCTTTGCATTCTCATAGGTAAACCAAACTTGGCAAATGACAAAAATAAGTGCAAACACATTCCTTCTTTAACTTTTTTTTTTTTATCACAGACTGTATAATTGATAGAATTTTTCTATTATCGAACTGCTTTCTGTAGATTTAGTCATTTGCATACACCATAACTGGAAAAAATCTAAATATTCTCTATCTCTGTAAGAGTTTCAATGTCAAATGTTTCCTGTAAAGGAACCAGTGAAAGATTTATCTCCTTCTTGTATGTCCCAGTGGAGATATGGAGACAAAAAACAATTATTAGAGCAACTTTTCTTGGGTAATGGAGTGTTCCACTTCTCACATTTTCTCTGCCAGGTATGCTTTTTAATAACTTATTTTCTATACAGGATACAGGTTATATGGATCTCCTATGTCAGTAAAGCAAAAACAACTAGAATAATTCATTCTTGAACAATATGATTGAGGCAGCCAAAACTAACATCCATTAGTAGGCAACTTATACATCTTTTTATGTTTTCAAGCACTGGCCTCTTACTTACCTGCCCGTATTGGTACCTTCTTTCCCCTTGTCAATGTGCTCTAGTGAAATACCAACATTACCCTGCACAGGTTGGGGAATCATTATGAGTGGCATATATATCAATCAACCTTGCTGCTGTCAAATAGCTCTATGATAACTGATAGCCACTCTGAAAGAGACCTGACACCCCACCCCACCCCACCCCAGCAGATTACATCCTATTAAAACTGTTGGAAATTCCTGTTTAGTAGCTTCTGAGACTTTGAAATATCCCATCTCTTTATTAGATGGAGGCATATTACCATATTCCTGGTAATTATTTCACAAGCAGGTTTCACATACATCTGATTAGAACATTGTGTATATCCTCCACCCCTTACCTCCCCAAAAACATTCTTCCTTGATGTGAGGTCCTGGGCAGAAGCATCTTAAATAAAACACAAAACTCAGTTCCCTCTATACTATAGATGAACCAGGTTGGCCTACATGGAACTGGCAGTACTCGCCCCCAACTGAAACCCAGTGGCTGCTATGTTGTGTTCCCAGTGACCATCCCCCAATATCAAATGTGAATTCAAGTATTTCTTACTTATATCATCACAAAAGCCATCTTAGACAGAGTCATTCAATTTCTAGAATTATATAGAACAAAGCAATACACTTACCCCATCACACACCACAAAATTCTCTCATTGCAACTGCCAAAATATCTGACTGCTTGAAGCTGTCAAAGTCCTCTTACTTCCACTCCCAAAAAGTTAAACAACCCAATTAATAAGTTTGTGCAAAACTGTAAGATCTTATTACTTTTCTACAGCAATTAAGACCATGCTTTTATGTTGTAGCATGGCTTGATTTTTACTCACTTCATTTACAAGTGCAATAATGCCCACGAATTTACTGTCAGGTCAGAAAAAAACAATAATTCTCTTCTATATTCCTTTTTCCTCCCTTCTTAGGGCAATAAATTGCACACAGGTAAAGAGTGACATCACGAAAGATGATTAGAATCAGTTAGCAGAATCCCAAGTGGGCTCTTGTCAATTTAGCTAGATCACACACACACACATCTTCACACGGAGCTTTTGGGAAGCTACTGTTCACCTTTTCTGAATGCTCTCCCATTTGACACCAGTTCTTCTGCAGGTCAGACTGTGGGCTTATTTCACTTGTCTGTCTTTTCTGTTTCGTGGTTCCCCATTCCACCTGCTTGGATGTAATTTTGTAGTCTACACCACAAGGAATGTGTAGTTCAATAAAATCTGTTAGACCTCATTCCATTTTATTGTAACACTCCTTTCCATGCAGTGTATGAACCAGCTTGCCAGGTTTTGACCATAGGTTATGCTGCATATGCTCAAGGCAGTGTACGATTACAGGGATGGAAGCTCAATGAGGACAATTCTGAACTTACAAAATCGCCATTCAGAATGCCGAAGATCAACAATACCAACTGTCCAACCTTGCACCCCACTTCCAGAGCCATGTTAGTGCTTGTTCCTGGGTCTATGTGTTAGGGTGTTTTGGGACTCGAGAGTACAGTCAGTATTCTGTATCATTGGCATTGCATGTTTTGGTGGTCAGTTTGGAGATAGCAAATGTTGAGCTTACGAGCCTCAACTATGTAGTAGTAAACCAGGAGGGGCACCTGTCCACCATGATCTACCAGCTGTCCATCTGCCCCCAGCCTTTGTGGGCTCTATTTAACATAGAGAAAAAGTCTTCTATAACTTTAGGCTGTATTTGTTTGTTTGTTTGTTTGTTTATTTATTTATTTATTTATTTATTTATTTAGTTATTTATTTGCAGTTTGTTTGCCAGGATAGTCCATTGGGCCACAAAGAGGCTCATTTTCAATGGAGTCCTGGGGAGAAAAGCTCCAGAAGAAATACAAATACACATTGCAGATTACAACATAGGAATACAAAGTACACATAAGTAAAGTTGACAAAGTATAGAATATAAGAACATACTAGTACAATGCAAGGACAGAATTTATTTTTTTTACAACAGCAAAAGTTAATTAAACATTTTGCAAAATTCTTACAGTTGATTAATTAGTGGTATCTACAGTTTTTAATCCAACAGTTCAGTATAGATGTGGAACTATAGGAGGCTATTATAAGATATTTAGTTTGTAGAGAATAACCTATGATGTAGGAAGGATTAAGTAGGATGGGAGCAGGGGAATTCACATTTTGAAGTTAGGTGTGAGTGAAGTAAGGTTTTGAATGAGGGCAGACTGCTAGTGATGCAGATGGGGGATGGGAGAGAATTCCAGAGGTGTTCCAGAGAGACGTTAGATGTTTCCCAGCTGGACATGTAGGTTTATGCAGTTTAATTAGCTTTTAGGAGTTGGATCTGAGAAGTCAATCAGGTTCGCGCATTTTAAAGACAGTGGCAAGGGAGAGACAGAGAGAGGGGTTGAAAATGAGTTTGTGTGCTTGGATGAGTTGGATATAAGTAAGAAAAATTGAGCAGTTTGAACTGGTTCAATTGATGGAGGGAAGTACAGTGGTGGGAAGTGGTTCTGTGTCCTGTTGCAAATTTTGATATCTTATTGTAGCAAGAGGAGAGTTCTGTCTTGAGGGAGGATTGCAGGTCAGTGAGGATGGATGCACTACATAGAAGGGATAGGATGAGATATGTGTTTGCTAGGATGAGCCTGGTGGAGGGAGAGATGTAGCAATTGTGGCTGTAAAGCATGACAATTTTTTGTGAGTTTTTTTGATAGTTACTTGTAAGTGGTTATCAAACTTTAGTTTATCATTGATGAGCACTCCTAGTAATTTAGCATTGGAGACTATTTCTAGGGGAGTATTGTTCTGGCTGGTGATTAAGAATGAATGCTTATCTAAGGTGGTGGTTTTGGAGGCAGTGAATATCATCAGTTTAGTTTTGATTTCATTGAGTAGTAGATGGTTGTTTAGCATCCATTGCTCAGTGAAGGATAACGTGTTTTGGGTTAATTTAATTAGAGTGAGGATACAAGAGGAGGAGCAGATTATGGTAGAATCGTCGGCGTATTGGATGAGGCTGGTGTTATGGATAGCTTGGTAGAAGTAATTTATGAATATATTGAATAGTAGGGGGCCTAAAATAGAACCTTGGGGGATACCTGCAGGCGTATTAGGGAAAGGTGAGGTGGCTTTTTTCCATCTGACTGCTTGTTGCCTATTTGTGAGGTAACTAGAGAACCAGTTGATGCAGGAGTGGGATAGATTTAGTTTGGAGAGTTTAGTAAGAAGAAGGTTATGAGAAATGGTGTCAAATGCCTTAGAGAGGTCCGGGAGGAGGGTGGACATAATATGGCCGGAGTCATGGGCTTTATTAACTATTTCTAGGAAGAAGAGGAGATCTGTAGAGGTGCTATGACCAGGTCTAAATCCATGTTGTGTGGGAGTGAGAAGCTGGTTGTTGGGTAAGAGTTATAGATGGATAAATTTTTCAAGAAGCTTAGAAATGGGGGATAAGATAGCAATAGGGTAGAAGTTTGGAATGTCGTTGTTGTTGCCCCCTTTGTGGAGTGGGACAATAAAGGCCTTTTTCCAGAGCTGGGGTACCTGGCATTCTGAGATAAACTGATTAATTAGAATGCTGATGGGGGAGAGCAATGGCTTCTGAGGCTACTTTTAGGAAGTAGGAGGGTATTTCATCGGGGCATTGGAGCCAGGTTTTAATTTTACGAGAAGTTTTTTTATGGCAGATATGGGGATGGGGTTGATGGAGAAGGGAGGAGGTTGGGAGCAGGAGATGCCCTGGGAGATGGGTGCAAGCTGAGGAAGGGTGGCTGAATTATTGCTGAAGGATGATGTTAGCTTGCCTATGGACTCTGTAAAGAAAGTATTAAATTGGGTGGCTAAGTCCCTCTGGGTCAGGGCAGGAGTTTTCTTTTTTCCCAGGGTTGAGGAGAGATGAGATTCCATTCCAAAACTTTTTGGGGTTGGTGTTATGATTATTTTGGAGAGTAGAGAAATTGGCTTTGCGGTCTGAGGTAATAAGTTTTTTAACTTTGTTACGTAGTGTTTTATATTCATTAAGGGTGGTGATAGTTTTATTTTTGTGGTAGCACTTCCAAGCTTTGTCCCGGAGTCGCATAGTAACTAATGTATTTTTGGTTAACCAGGGTACAGGACTGCTTCTGCTGTGTTTCATTTTTAGAGGGGCAAGGAGACTTTAATGGGTCCCAGTTTGTGCTATTTAGTGCATTTGAAAAAGTATTGGGATTTTAGGCACCGAGTGGGGTATGAGTTAGTTGTATGGAAGAGGGGAAGGTGGTGGGCAAAAGTCGTGAAGTGAACAGTACCGCTATCAGAGATGTAATGAGGATAGGATACTAGAATCCATTCTATTGTACTTCCAGTATGAGAGTTCTTGGAAGACCTAGTAGTTGAATTGATTAGCTGGGTAAAGTTCTATAAGTTTATATTAAGTGAGTTAGTGGGAGATTGAATTGCAGCCCAATTTATGTTAACATCGCCCAGGATTATAGTCTCAT
>NC_056741.1:236368071-236558071 GCF_019279795.1 Protopterus annectens | reverse complement strand
ACCTCCTGTTAGTATCTGTGTGTGTATGAATAAGCCTTTAATTCTAGTATAAGTCTGAGTTATGAGTATCAGAAAGAATGTACGTGCATACAGGGGGACCCCAGTATAAAGTCAGTACCTGTATGAAATGTAGAAGCATTACCATAAGCTGGAGTGTGATTTTTCAGTATGAGGACAGGTACAATTATCACTATGACTATTAGCACAGGTAGGGCACACAAAACTTGGTAAGGCGTTAAGATGGCAAGTGGTTGAAAGCAGCATTCATACTCTGCCTACATAATATCTTGCATCTTTTCATATACTAAAATGGTTTAAAAGACTTTAAAATGTTGTAAACTGGAAGCTAACCTAAAACTATTTTTGCTTGAGTGTTGAATAAACCATAAACTCTCAGTGAAAAATGTGTATTATTTCTAAGATGACATTAGGAGCCACCTGACCTACTTAATACTGATTTTGCATGCTAGTCAGAATCTGTGCCTGGCAGACATCACTAATGTTACACATTTGTATTATTAACTTTCCTGATTGTTTCATTGATAGCTGTAACCCACTGCAGAAGAGTTTTATTTTTTAATTTTATTTTATTTGTTTGCTAACTGGGTAGGTCAACTGGACAATGGTCCATTTTCAGCTATGCCCTGGGCCATAGGCAAAGTAGATTTTGACAGCTGATGGTCTCTTGTGTTTGAGAATGGCTTACAGATTTACACATTCATGGGGGTGTAATTGTTTAGTCAGATCTGCACACATTTCACCTCCTTTAAATTCATGTATTGATTCCCTAACAGAAGATATATGTGTTATATTTTGGAGAGTGAGTCTGACTTAGGGTATCGTAGCAGCTGTACACTTGAATATATCCACTACAAGCATAGCTCCCAAAGACACTGAAGAGAGCAACAGCACATCCAAAGGAAAATCTTACCCCTTAGCTTCCATTTTAACGCATACAAGATTTCTAATTAGGCAGAACCTTCATTCAGTTTGTTAATTTTACTATGATGAGATAAGCCTGTATGGGGACTGGAACATTAAATCCCCTAGGAATGTTCCATGTGTTTTCAGATTCTGCAGTAACCCTAACTCTCTGTATCACTTAGTTCTTGTAACCAAGACAATGAAAGGAAACTGTGCCATGCACTTTAATGCCTGCTTGTATGACAACCCTTTAGTTTAGAAAAAAAATACTACAAAGTTGTTTGTGGTGTTTATATCTAATTCATGAATGTTTTAGGCATAGGGAGTAATGGAAGAGGTTCCTTAGTAACTGAGCATGTGAGATTTATTTTCCTTGCAGTATATGCCTGAGGCTATAAAAACACAGAGCTGGGTTAAAACCATTTTCCTAGAGAGTGACAGATGGACAGATGGCAAGAAAATCTCCTTGGGCCATGTTGTCCTTGTATATCACCAAGGCTTCAAGTGATGAACATTTGTATATTTCGTTGTTGAATAACTTTATTCCTTTATCTAGGCTAAGTGTTTTGGTAATGCAATAAACAGTAATAATTGTAGTGAAGAGGTGAAGTGCTGACTTTGTTGAAATAATTGAACAGCCCTGGATATTTCTTAGTTACTCATATTACGACTTTTCATGCCACCTTTTATCAAAGACTAAAAAATTACTGAGTAGATTTATTGACCCATTCTTCATACATAAGGCATGTAAATTCTTGTTTACAGCATACCTTTGCAAACAGAAACTACTGTACCTCACTATTATTATAATTATTATTATTGGTTTGGAACTTGAATGTGTAAATATGTATGCATAAGTGTTAAGCAAAACCATTAAATGGAAGTAAAATAAACATAACATTTAAAATATCACATTTAGTTCAAGATAATTGTTCAGTTCTTTATTTCCTAAAATGTATAAACATTACAAGTTATGTATGTTTTATCAAGTCTTAGATTGCAGCTGCAACTCTTATATTCATTGTTTTACTCTGTGAAACCCCATTTAGGCAGCTGCAAGTAAACAATTGTTGGAAAAGTTTTTTTTAGTATTTATAGTAAATCTACAGGGCATCTATTGCAACATACAGGAAACTGTACTGTATGCCATACAGGAAATAGACTAAAATGTTTCTTCTAGTGAAACGAATGTCAAAATCAGTTTTAAACAAGGTTCAAATGCACTTGGGCTTACTTCCTTTATAGAAAGGCACTGAAGGTCTGAAATTCTTTGATAAGTATAATTTTCATGTATCATATAAGTTGCTTCTAAAAGAGCTGGTAAGTCTATTAAATTCAGGGCATCCATTCAGCGGAATTCATTACCAGATGAGATAACAGGGTGTCAGACTTGTAAAGATTCATTGAAGTTGCTAATTAGCTGGAAAGAATCTCTCACCGCTGTTCGTCTACATTATTGCCGCTAATAAGGTCATACTAAGGCATTGTACTTTCCTGAATGTGCACAATATTCACTATATTTTTAACTAAAGATTCTACTTACTGCAACTCATTGTTTTCTTACTTAATTTATAAATAGTTACTGTTATCAGAGCTGCTTGAAAACAAATGTATTCAGTATAGTAATAGCCTTAAGGAACTAGTTTAATGCATATAGAATTCTTGGTCTACACCTAAAATTATATAGACTATAGATGCCCAGTCTTCTAACACAAATGCAACACAATCAAGTATAACTTAGACTTTCCCATACAACAATCTGAAATTAGTCATCTGTGCATCCTTTTATTAAAATAAATGTGCTGACAAGAGTTCCTTTCATTTATAAAGAAAGTGAATTGTTTGCGTAGGGCTAGTTCCCACGTCATTTGACCAAAAGACATTTCATTAAAAAAACGTGAGTTGTATAAAGCAAAGTAATTGATTCACTTTTAGAAATTTAGAAATGGCATCTCTTTCTGTGGGTGGCAAGCCGCTTTCACCCAGCCATGCAAGAGACCTTGCAGCTTACCCAATCAGGAACTAATATAATAGGTCCTAGATGTGTATGCACTTTAGGACAAAGGCACAATTCTGACATCAGTAATATCCTTTGACAAATGCTTGCTTTGTTATTCAGAGCACCTGGTTGTTATGCAGCTCTCAGGATACTTGCTAAAACCCAGTTTTACAAGTGAAAAAACAGTAACTGCTTACACTATTACTTCACACTGCACTTTTCTAAACGATAATTTTAAACTGAGAGTCTCTTAGTAATGCATTGTCTTTTTCATGGTCTGGGCATGCATAGTTACTTAAAGCGCTGTTTCATGTAAAATAGAATTTCAGTAAACATTGCATCCAATTCCAGACATAAGCACATGTCGGTCTACCCCAGTGTTATACTGGGATGGCGGTGGTGCAGCAGTTAGCGTTGTCGCCTCACAGCAAGTGGTTCTCCCATTCGATTCTCAGCTGGAGCACCTTCTGTGTGGAGTCTGCATGTCCTCCCTGCGGTTGAGTGATGTTAAAGACATGCAGGTAGGTGCGAGCGTGAATGGGCGTGCCTTTGTTGAAGGTTGGGTGTTGGGCTGGCAACTCGGCACCGTAAAATCCACTGCCAGTCATGAGCGGACCAGAGTTTCGCTGTGGCGACCCCTAACTGGGAAAAGCCGAAAGACTTGACTGCCTTTCCCAGGTAATCACACGGCCTGAAGGCTTTTATGTAGCCATATGGACATTACCACAATGCATGATGCTAGCTAACATTTACAGCCTGCCTTGTGACATCATAAGTTCACACTGAGAATCAGGAGAACATTATATCACTGAGAAGTCTGCACATTAATTCCTGTTTTTATTTTTTTATGTCTTATGGAAATGTCTAGATGCTTCTCAAAGTCCACAGTAGTGCTTCTTTATATGTGCTATGGCAGTTTATTCTAAAGTTTTGGAAGACATTAAATTATAAAGCTATGCAGTTGTTATTATTAGTCTATATTTCAACATTAGATTACCAATGTTTTGTTTGCTCCATGGATGTTGTAGTTACATTCAGAAATTTAAAGAGAACTGCATCTCATGGTACAAAGGTAAACACGTATCTTCCCTACGTAATTTGTATAAGGCTGAAGTAATGAAAGTAATTTTTAGCTTACTTTTATAGTCTAATTCCATAATCTTATTTATTATTATTTTGCATAATATTGTAGCGTTCTGTTTAACTAGGTTAGTGTTTTGCAAAATAAAAGTAGAAAGATGCATTATTTTCTATGGCTGAACTCACGGGATACTTGCATATGAGTCAGTGTATTTTTGCTGTTTCCAGAAGGTTACATCCTTTCTCTACAGTAAACAGAGATCCCTTCATCTGGCAACTAGTATAAAAACTGATTTCCAAAAGTACCACTGAGACTAATCATATTTATCATACACTCATATTCAATAAACTGCTCACAAAATGTAACTTTAAACCCAGATGTATACTACTGTGTATGCTCAAAACAGAAAACACAGGCTGCTAGAGGGAATAGTTTGCCATTTTATAAAACTCTAAATCCTTTCTTTAAAGGTATCTGTTATAGATAGCCCCATTTCTATAAAATCCAAGTACTACATGTCATAAACAAGTTTTGTTCTTATATTTAAAAATTAAATGCAACGTTTTACTTTAAAGATCTACCACATTAGCAGCACCGCTCGCTTAGCCTTTTTTTCTTTGCAGGTTTATAAACTGGAAGTTATAAAAAATCATGTTCACTAGATGCAGGTAATGTTGTTTTACCCTGGCATCAGTACATGTGTATAACACGCAGGTTATTAACATTTCTAGCCAGATCTCAGTTTAGCTGTGTCAGTATTATGACTCAGTGGGAGGTGAGGCAGTACACTCGTCTTTGATGCTAGGAAGATTAGAAGACAGTCAGTTTTATCCTCACACCAGGTGCCTGGAATCATTTATTGACTTATTTATAATTTGTTGACCAGGGTAACATACTAAGTGACCTATTTCAGACAATGCCCAGATGCAGAGCACAGAAACGTACAGTTATCAGCAGTTTTTAATGCAGAGAGCAAGGAAAAGTCATTTCACAAAAATATAGCACACCAGTAAGTTATATGGCACTGAATTATTCATAATGAGAGAAAAATAAATAAATAAAGACTGTTCTTATACACACACTGCTTTTTTAGGCAACATCAGTCCTTAAAAGCTTTCAACATAGCAAAACAGAATCGGGATAACATAAGGGTATTGCTTCTCAATGTTAGGAGCCTTAACAAAAACATTACTCCCTACAAGCACTACATATCCTGGAAAACATTTATATTTGCATTATTATGGAGATGTGGTTCAAATTCAAGACCACTGAGAACTCATCAGTACAGAGTTTCAACACCTACTACATGTGCGGACCTGCTACACTAGAAGAAGGTACTGAAGACATCTCTTCCAGACTAGTTAGGCAAGATAACAATCTGGATCTCTTCTACTTTCAAGTTACCATTAATAAGACAGCCTATCACATCATGCCTAGCCATATGACCCCCCTGTAATCCCCCCTCAGCTCCTACCTAACTAATATAGAATCCCTATATAGTAAGCCAAACACCATTCTTCTGGGGGACTTTAACTACCCATCTATTAACTGGGAGACATATACATCCTCTAACATGTACATCCAGAGATTTCTAGACATAATTAGTCCAAATGCAAACTCTCTGGACCATTTAGTCCACCCCAACCAGGTGTGATAAAATCCAGAGCTTTATCCTACTTACCAATATGGAACAGCTGTGATCCCTACAAATTGCAACTCCTTCCTTGTTCAAATCAGACCATAAATCAGTCAGTCACATTCCAACCAGAAACCAGAAGCGTCCTCCAATACCTCAGTATTCAGGTATTATGTCTAGGCTAATTTAGGGAAGCTGAGTGAAGGCCTGGCTAAATTCAGCATCTCCTTCCAACTTAATGATCCCACTGCTTGAGTGGAATTCTTTAATTCCAAATTCTATGTAAATGAGAATAGGTGCAAGGAGTTCAAGATATGTAGTGAAGTAACTTATAAAATTATGTAGGAAATGAGATTTTAGTATTATGTAGGTTTGTAAAATGTTCAAAAGATATAATGAAGTAATTTATACAATTATGTAGAAGGGGAGATATTGGTATTGCATAGGAAGATAGTGGTCACATGACTGACAGAGCATGGTATAGGATCAGTTCTATTTAGGGTGCTTGTTCCAAATTGGTGTATCTAGAACATTTATGACTTAGGTATGCAGGTGCCGCATGAGAGAGGTAGAGCACCAGATGAGGGCAGTTAGAAAAAGAGCAAGATGAGAAGTGTTGTTTAAAGGGAAGTGAAAAGGGATGTATTAATTCAAGAGCAGGAGGAAAAATTGTTAGAGGTGTAATGATTCAAGTAGAGGAGGACAAAAGTTATTGATAAGCAATAAGAAGTTCATGCTTTCACTAGAGGTCTTAATCTGGTGATGAACATGAGCATGACCAGGATTGGGTATGGTATTGTTTGAGTTGGATTTTATTGCTTGGGCATTTGTTAGTCATTTTTACTTGTGTACAGATGGTGTTCCTGAGTTTGGAGATGTAAAGTATAGTTATATATGCCGTTAGAAGACTAAAATTGTCTATAATGATATAACTCTATAGAATTGTCCAGATGTACAGTATATCTTGTAACCTAGTTTTCATTCAATCAACTTATTTTTGTATATTGTTTCCTCATGTCGCTAGTATTGTTTGTGGACTATACTGTATTTGTATTGTACTGTATGTGGAGCTTTTCTCCCTGGACCTCCACTGAAAACAGATTCTGCAGACCCAGTCAGACCACCCCAGTAAACAAATATCAAATAAATATAGCGAGTCCCCCAACACATTATTTGCTTTAGTAGTGCTTGGGAGAAAATGATCACCATATCAGAGTCTGTTGTGGGGGGAGTTTTTAATGCAGAGCATTTTTCTGGATAATATACCAGTTTGTACACCATAACTAGCTGAGCTTATGTGATGTAGTTATTAAGCTCTAGCTAGTTTAGCTGCTTTAAGACTAGTCTTTGGTGAGCTTGGTGTGCAGTGTTGGTAGCAAATTTGGCTACTTTGTTGTAATAGGAGCTAGTTTGGACTTTAATGTAGAGCTTATGTTTGTAAGGATTGCTGAGGCATAAAAGAGGGTTGCAAGGAAATAGGATGAGGCTAGGGTTTTTCTTGCTGAGTCTGTAAGGTGCAGTTTTGTCCTGTCAAGTTTCTGGTGGGTCTTTTTAATTGTTTGAAGAATATGTTCATCACATTTAAGATTGTCATCTACTGCAGTTCCCAGTAATTTAGTCTGTGGTACTAACTCAAGTTTAGTATTACTTGCAGATGTTACAAAGAAAGAACATTTTTGATGGAGATAGTGTTCTGGAGTGAAGAGCATCAGTTTTGTTTTATTTGGATTAATGAGCAGTTCTGAATTTTTCAGCCAGGTTTCAATTGAAGAAAAAGAAATTTGAGTGATTTCTTGTGTCCTAAATATTGTGGGGGGGGTGTACATATTAAAGATGAATCATCTGCACTTTGTACTGTATTTGCTTGGCGTATGGCAGTGTGAAGCATGTTTATAAAATATTAACAACAAGGGCTCCATGGTTATAGCCCTGAGGGACATCTACAGTAACTGAAAGAGAGGAAGACAGGTTTTGTTGCCATTTAGCTGCTTGTTGCCTTCTAGACAGATAACTAAGGAACCATTTGAGGGAAGATTGAGCGAGACCTAAAGAAGAAAGTTCAGTGATTAAATGTTGGTGTGATACATTGTCAAAAGCTTTGGATAAGTCTAGGAACACAGTTGGCGCTAGGTTACCATTGTCCCTATGCTGGTTTATAGTGTTGGTGAAGTGGAGGAGAGTGGTGGGTGTGCTGTGGTGGGGTCAGAAACCATGATGTATTTCTGAAAGCAGATTATTTGAATTTAGGTGATATAGAAGCTGAGTATGAATAAAATTTTCAAGTATTTTTGATAGGGAGAGATGATTGCAATGGGCATGTAGTTATTAAACTCTGTACATGTGCCACCTTTTTGTAAAGATGTAGTAATGGATTTTTTTCAAGATGGAAGGAACGTATTTTTCAGAAATAGATCTATTTATCAATATAGAGATGGGAAAACAATTGCATCTGCAGCCATTTTTAAGTAGTCTGACGGATATTTTTCAGCAGCTAGAGTGGTTGGTTTTAGCTTATGTAGCTTTTTAATGGTGGAGTTTGGTATTGGGCTGAAGTTAAATAGATGAGGATATTTAGCAGAGGCTGCTGGTACTGAGAGGGTATTGGAAGTTTTAATGTCTCTGAGGGGCAATATAGTCTATATAAAATAGTTCTTAAACTGTGTGGGAATTGAATCAGCACTGTTGATGGATGTAGAGGGAGGGTGGTAAATTGCTAATAGTAAATAATATTACATACTCTGGCACAGAGTACATAGCCAATCTACTAGTGGATAAATTTAGCTGTAATTTACCTCTCCCCTTCACTCCTATATTCCCAGATGTCATACCCACTGTGATATCCAGATAATATTCCACCAGACTGCCAACAATAATGAGACACCCCCCACTATCCTGGGTCAGTAGCTAAGGAACTTCAATCCTCACTATTGACTCCAATGCGAGACCATCACTTAAACAGGAGTAATATTTCACAATTTCCTCTAAGAGCACAACAGGAACATGCTATGTAACCTGGAACTGAACTCTATACTTCTGTCCACCCTTAATGTAACTCCTTATTACACATATCAGAGCAATGTGTCCCAGTTTAAGACCTCTGATACACTCACACTTAAATAAATTAAATCTCACACATTCAAATACTTCTGAGAAAGCCTAACCCAGACTTCCAGCAGTGCCCCTTCACCAAAATAATATGATAACCTGCTGCTACCAATCAGAGAGCCTACATGCCCTTTTAAAGGGTTGTCCAATTATTAAAATTAAATATTAAAACAATTAGTAGCAAATGACCTAAAGCAGCTAGGCTTTCGGAGTGACCTGGAAAGTTATCAAAGCAGGTATAATCACTCTCAGATCACTAAAGAAAACAATGATTGACCAGCCACAATTTAAGATAACACGAATATGTAATACTCAGAAAAATGATTAAAAATATAAAACCGTAATTTCCAGTAAACAAACAGAACTCAATCACCAGGAAATGAAATCAATACTGAAGGATAGAAATCTAACATTTAGAAAAACTCTGACTAGTTATAATTTTCCTATCTGACTAAAGAACAATGTCTCTGATCTAAAATAAATTATTACAATAGAGCAAAGACAGGCGTACAGTTCTTGGTGAGTCCTTTTGGGTATCCACTGCACAGTGCAACTGACAGCTGGCAACAACTAACTTCAACTATCTTCACCAAGCTCTTTTATAGACTAGCTTAACTGTCACAAATGTTCCAGTTCTAATTTGCATTTCATATTTTGAAAGTAAACCAACAGCTATTTACTAATGTTCCTTCCTGTCTTTCATCCTCTGACAGTAACATGTAGCAACTGTCAACATTCTGATGATGTCATCTGCAGATCAGCTGATTCTGAGACAGTCTGCAGTTAGAATCTTCTTCACAAATATGCACAGTTAGAAATGTAAAGGAACATTGTTCGAGTCTTTAAAACATTCTGTACAAACAGATTCTAAATCAACATGTAAGAACTTATTTACAATATCATAGCTAGTCATGGTGACATATAATACAGAGGTTAATCTAAAATGTATGTACAAAACTTCAGCCAGACATGCTAGCACAGATGACAGCATTTAATTTCTTCACACCCACATCTGCACCCCTCCCTCAAATCTCCCATGAACAGTTCCTCAAGGCAGTATACAAGGCCAAGAGCACTGCTTCTGTCAGGTTAGATAATATACCAAGCAGCTTACCAGCCAGCCTGAAACACCACCTGTCAGACCCCCTACAGGGACTATCCAGTGTCAGCCACCAAACAGGCTTTGTGGCAGATGAGTGGAAGACAGCTATTCTCATCACCTTGCACAACTGTGAGACATCAATGGATCTGGGAAATGTAGACCTATAGGTCAGACCATGCTCATCTGTAATGCTATGGAAAGGATCATTATGGAATTGGTGAAAAGTATAATCCAAGGCAGCGAAGAGCAGCAAGAAACAGCGATGAAGCCAAAGGTAATCTCCACAAAAAGTTTATTCAAACACACGACATAAATTTCTCCAAGTCCTTCTCTCAAACACACGACATAAATTTCTCCAAATCCTTCTCTCAAGCGCTTTCGCTCAGTGCATTACTGAGCTTTATCATTATGGAATTAATAAATAAGGCCATTAGTAAACTGCAAGCTCTTGACTCTCACACTAGACTTCTACAAGAAGGTTGTTAAAGTAATGGATAAAAGGCAAATCAATATGCACTGCATGTCTATATCTCAGAAAGTGAGGAGTGTCCATATTCACCAAGGATATTTACACCTCCAGGCTAGTTGCCCAACACAATGCATCTGAAATTCTACAGGTGCAACTAACACTAGGTAAGACTGAAATCCAAATTGTAGCTTGCTACAGATCCCCCACCATACCCCAAAATTCTCACTACACCTTTCTAAACATACTGGAAAATATTAAGATATAACCAAACACCCTAATACTGGGTGATTTCAACTACCCTGCCATTAACTGGGAAAATTACTTTGGTACCAAAATCTTTTCCCAGCAGTTCTCAGGATTCATAAATTCCAACACCCAGGCTCAGCTAATCCATTGTCCCACCAGGGGCTCCAATATCCTAGACCTGCTCATTACCAACATGAGAGATAGTTACTCCACACCAGTGGTCACCCCTTCGTTGGTCAGGTCTGACCATAAGCAAATCACCCTTGACATCCACATCCCACCCCACCCCCCAGTAAGGAAACCTTCGTAAAAAACTTCTCCAAAGCCAACTTCATGCTACTTAAGTCAGAAGTGACAAACTTCATGCAGACGGGAGCTGAACATTCGACTGCTGAATCCTACACTAAGGCACTGTACGAGCACATTCACTTGTGCATGAATTGTGCCATCCCAAATAGAACCAAGATGCTCTCCTCCAAAAAAAGGAAGAATCTGGTGGTCCCCTGCCATAAGCAAACTATACAACAGAAGGACGAAACTGTTGCAGATAAGAGGAAAATCCCAGGATGCAAAAAACTCCCTTACCAGCCTCAGTAAGAAGCTGAGATCCCTCATAAAATCCTCCAAAGCTAGTTACAAAAATAAAATTGCCAAAGATTCCAAAGACAACCACAAGGCATTCTATAGTTATGTCAAGAATCTAAATAGCAATGCTCAGATCTGCTCTGAGTTACAACAGAATGGCATTAAATATACTGATCCCAAGGATATTGCCAATATCCTGGCAAATCGATTTAGTGCCAACTTCACCCCCCTCTCACCCCCTAAATGGCCCATCTCACTACCAAAAGCTTGTCAAATTCCGGTAATCACAGCCACACAGGTAGAAACCATACTCTCCAAAGCTAAGAATACAGCATCCATGGGACCAGATGACATCCTGGGCTGTGAACTACATGAACTACAAAATGAACTGGCACCTCATCTAAGTGTCATGTTTAATCATAGCCTCACCTCAGGCTTCGTGCCCACTGAGTGGCTCACAGCTACAGTTATCCCACTCCACAAGGGGGGATCCACCATCAGTCTGATAAGCCTGATCTGCAATGGCATGGAACGCATTATCATGGAACTTATAAACAAAGACATTGGCAACCTTCAAACACTGGGCCCAAGCCAGTTTGGGTTTGTGAAGGGCCGTTCTTGTCTCCTAAACCTGAATGACGTCTTCGAATCAGTCTCCAGAGTTGTGGACGAGGGTAAGGCAGTCCACACAGCCTATCTGGACCTCGCCAAGGTCTTCGACACCATCCCCCACTCTGAAATCATAGATAAACTTACTAAGTTGGGCATAAATCCCTACGTCACTCGATGGGTTGCCAACTGGCTTACTGACAATACCCAGACTGTAAAAGTAGCCGACTCCAAATCCAGCTCCAGACAAGTGACAAGTGGAGTACCTCAGGGTTCAGTCCTGGGACCGCTCTTGCTTGGCATCTACTTCTCTGAAGTACAGGCCAACACTAAGGGACTCTGGCTAACAAAGTTCGCAGATGACTGCAAACTGAGAGCCATTATTGAATCCCCAAATTATGTGGATATACTACAAAAGAGCTTAACAGAAACAGATGCTTGGTGCCAGAGCCATGGGCTCAAGCTTAATGCCAAGAAATGTATAGTTATCCCCTTTGGGAAAAAAAATGTACCCATGAATTACCACATAGGTTACAGTACACTAAACACCGAAAGTGTGATGAGAAACTCATGGTCAGAGGTGGACAGTGGTCTCACCTTCGATAACCACATCGCCACAACAGTCAGGAAATCCTTCTATGTGGCACACCTCATCACTAAGGGATTTTCATCCAGAAAAAAGGAGGTCATTGTCCCACTGTACTCATCCCACATTAGACCCATTATACAGTACAACGCCCCATTTGGTATGTACCTCACAAAACATCTGCAACAGTTGGAAAGGCTGCAGAAATACCTCACTAAAAGAATCACAGGCCTAAAGCAGATGCCCTATGCTGACTGCCTAAAAAACCTCCAACTATACTCTGTGGCATATCGTCCACTCAGAGGCGATCTCTGCTTAACATACAAGGCCATGTCAAACCCTGAGCTGTTGGACATGCTCCACTTAAAGAAATCCCAATCCCTTAGAGCCACACGCTCCAGGGATCTAAACCTTGTCATCACAATGAACAAAACATGCTGGAGGGATATGTTCCTGACCCAGAGACTCCCCATACTCTGAAATAGACTGCCCATACATGTCAAGCAGAGCGCCTCCTTAGACCACTTCAAAAGAACCCTTGACAGTTGGATGGGCGATAGGAAATTCACCCCGGGGATCACATCAGTCATCCTGCTAGACAGGGGTCCAGGGAAGTAAATATTGTGGGAAGGAATATCCGGGGAATTGTTTGGCTAGGCTTGTATAGGCCCTAGGGTTGATAGCCTAGTACTAACCTATGAACCTATGAAAGGCACTGGATACCATCCCACGCGCAGGTATCCTAGATAAACTATCCTAGCTAAATGTTAATCCCTACATAACTCACTGGATATCAAACTGGCACACAAATAAAACCCAGGAAATTAGGGTGGGCTGCTCTGTCTTTACCAAACAAAACTTGTTATTAGTAGTTCAGTACTTGGGCCATTCCTCTTTGGAATTTACTTCTGGAAGGCCAAAGTTACTGTTAATGGTTTATGAGAATATAGCAGACCAAGTCTGCAGATGATTGTATAGTTACTGCCCTCATAAACTTCCCAGAAGACACCAAGATTCTCCAAGACAGACTTTACCATACCAATACCTAGTGTTAAAACCATAGACTAAAACTGAATGTCAAGACATGTAGAATAGTACACCTGAACAAGTAAGAAGTTCTTTGTAACTATCACATTGACAACAAACCTCTAGAAATTGATCCAGTTATTAGGGACCTGCGAACCCATGTAGACAATGAACTGTCCTTTGATCACCATGTATCCACTATTGTAAGAAAGGGCTTTTTCATTGTATAGCTTAATACATAGCCCATGGTGTCCAGGCACTTTTGTTGAGTGTAATCTCACCTTTCATATTTACCTGTCCAAACATCTGACACAACTTGAATGCCCAGAATTCTTTCTTCCTAAGAAAATCAAGGGCCTAAATCATAAAAACTATGCAGACTGTCTCAAAACCTTGTCTTCTTCTCAGTATGTCACATAGGCTGCTTAGGGGTGATCTCTGTCTCTCATACAAAGCCTTAACCGACCCTATCCTTTTAGACCTACTGCAGATTTTCAAGTGCAATGGGGCATAAACACACACTCAGGAAATCTAAATCTCTTTTGCATCATAAATAGAACATGTTGGAGGGACAGATATGTATCACAGAGAATACCACTTCTTTGGAATCATCTTCTTGTCCACATAAAGCAAAGTACTTCTACACTCTTCAAATGCAACCTGGACGAATGGATGAGTAACTACAAATTTACCTGTCTTAGCAGTCTTGTCCATCATGAATAGGAGCAAAATATAAATATTCTGCTCATCTCTGGTTTATTCATACTTAAAAAATAAGGGTAAAAACTTAACTGAATATATATATGGCTAGGTTTCTAAAAATCCTTACATATCGATAGCCTGGTAACTACCTAAGAAACTATGAAACTATTCTCCACCTTTATTCCTTGCATTTTGCAAATCACTCAAAAGATAAGATTTAGTTCACAACCATGGTGTAAGTCCTTACATGTCAATCCCACAACAAATCTGGAAGTAGATCCTCTTTTTTGCAGATTCATCCGTTGTACAGTAGTTACTCAGTTGACTGAGTTTAGTTACTCAGTTAACTCATTCCTCATTCTGCTACAGAGGAACATTTACCATATCCCCATTCCTGATCATGTCATCGGATATATTTCCATAATAAATTACCTTTGTGAATTTAAAATATCTCCTAAATTTGATAGTTCAGTAAACTCCAAAAGTATTTTAACAGCTCTCTCATCACCCCCTTTGCTGTGAATGGCAACTTGGAGGTGGTGCAAATAACAGAACCTGCCATAAATTCATTTTGTTTAAGTAATACCACATAAAATGACATTAACTAACTACACTGAAAGTTTCTGTTGCATGTATTAGGCTAGTGCACAAATGGATGCTGGTTTTAGAGACGTATAAATAAAAATATTCTGGTCAGGGTAAATTCAGCCAGGCTGAGAACACTTTATCAAGCAAGTAATTATACAGCAGAGGAAAACATCTCTTCAAAAAGCCAAACTGTTTTCAGGTACCAGTGAAATGCTTTGGAATCTTTCAAGTTTGAACAGCAGTTCATATTCCCCATAGAGAATAACATAATTGTTGACAAACCAATGGGTAAAAGCTATATAATTCAGTTTATAATTCATGAATTCTAATTTTCTAGGTCTTATTCCTTATTCCAGGCCAGTGGCCTTATTTCAGTCTCACTCCAAGCTAGTAAGGAATCTACCATATATTTCAGTGACAAACAACTAACTCTGGTAGCTATTGAGTCTGCTTTTATTCAGTAACTACAAATTGGTACTTGACCTTAAAATTATTCACCATATCAAGTCACTGTAATGGCTGATGGATGACTTTTCATGTGTATTCCTTAAACTTTAACAAATGATATAGGACAGATCTTTGGGGAAAAATGTCAGGCCAGAAGTGATGTACTTGAGCAGTATATTATAACACACAACCCTTCACAGCAGTGCCTGAAACGAACACTTACAGTGTAAACAGAAGTATATATCGCAATACCCTCCCCGCAAATGTAATGGAATTTACACAGTATTTATGTATACTGCCTTGAATATCTCCTAAGGAAAAAATTGTATATATATATATATATATATATATATATATATATATATATATATATATATATGTGTGTGTGTGTGTGTGTGTGTGTGTGTGTGTGTGTATTCACTTAAAAGAAATAAAAAATACACTCATACATTGCTGATGAAGAACTGGTCTCCTTACAAAGCAGACATATGCAATTAAGCGCTCGCAAATTGCCATGATTTCTGCTCTGGCATCCCATGACTTACTTGTTCAATTTGCTTATGGTGGCTAATTTGTCTTTTAATTGCATGCAGACATCCAAAAATGCATCTCTTGAGCTGGAGGAAGAATTTAGTTTTAATGCAATTAAAGTGTGAGAAAACTAGCTTACAAGGACGTGTCAAGTTAAAAACAGAAAGGCTTCCAAGAACAACTCTTGTTCATAGTTGTGAAAATCAGTTGGCTCTCAACCAGTCTTGGAATACGGAGATATTCTTTAGAACTCCTTCCATCTCTGTTCTTTTCTCTGTTATTGCCTTTCATTCCAAGTTCTTTTTTTTTTTTTTTTTCTGTCTTTGTGCTGTGCTTTCTAAATATATCCTGCCAAACACAGGACTGTTCAAATTAAGACAAGCCCATTTTTAAGTCATTAATGCAGATGTTAGAATTGCCAAAGAGTATTTCATTACAGTTTTTTAATTCAGCTGTCATGGACTTGAAGGTAGAGAAGTATTTTCCTAAATCATTATATTCTGTGATGGATGGTTAAATCCACCTTTGGATGGCATCTTCACAATGCAGTGTTTATTTTGAAGATGCCATATTTTTTATTGCTGGATATAAATGTATGCAAGTAATCAAGAAGGTATTGGTCAATTTCAGAGGATTTAAAATATGGGCAGAAAATGCAGCTGTCAGCCTCATCCACGTGGTTGCATTTCTGGCTAGGCAGTGGCCCAGAATCAGAATATTCTTTTGTTGAAAGTTTAATGACACAAGTGCAGGAGTGATATTGTTGAGACAAATGTTCAGCCATAAAAGGCAAATTATAGTATTTTTTCCTGAGGGGGGAATATGGCTTTTCTCTCCATCCAGCCATGACCTGCTCCTCATGTTAACTTAAATGAACAGGTAATCAGAGAGATGCACAATGAATTTCTCCTACCTGCTATTACTGTTCACAGCATATTGAGAGATCAAATTTATCTGGAAAATAAATAAAGCATTGCAGGCCCAGAAGACAATTGTTATCACAGATTAATACCCCAGAAGACAATGGTTATCACAGATTAATACCCCAGGAGACAATGGTTAGTACAGACTAGTACTGCAGGAAACAATGGTTGACACAGATTAATACTCCAGGAGACAATGGTTAGTACAGACTAGTACTGCAGGAAACAATGGTTGACACAGATTAATACTCCAGGAGACAATGGTTAGTACAGATTAATACCCCAGGAGACAATGGTTAGTACAGATTAATACCCCAGAAGACAATGGTTATCACAGATTAATACCCCAGGAGACAATGGTTATCACAGATTAATACCCCAGAAGACAATGGTTATCACAGATTAATACCCCAGGAGACAATGGTTATTACAGACTAGTACTGCAGGAAACAATGGTTGACACAGATTAATACTCCAGGAGACAATGGTTAGTACAGATTAATACCCCAGGAGACAATGGTTAGTACAGATTAATACCCCAGAAGACAATGGTTATCACAGATTAATACCCCAGGAGACAATGGTTATCACAGATTAATACCCCAGAAGACAATGGTTATCACAGATTAATACCCCAGGAGACAATGGTTAGTACAGACTAGTACTGCAGGAAACAATGGTTGACACAGATTAATACTCCAGGAGACAATGGTTAGTACAGATTAATACCCCAGGAGACAATGGTTAGTACAGATTAATACCCCAGAAGACAATGGTTATCACAGATTAATACCCCAGAAGACAATGGTTATCACAGATTAATACCCCAGGAGACAATGGTTAGTACAGATTAATACCACATCCTGCTGTTCTTATCTACATAAAAGCTGGTTTGAAGAAATTAAACTGGTAAAGCAGGTATTCTCAGATTGCCATATTCATGTGAAAGGTATCCTCACTGTTCAGTGAATTTTGGGAATATCACCCAGAGGCAGAGCAGGGGTAGATTTTACTGCCACAACAGAGTGGCACAGGAGACTGTGTATAACATAACATGAGTGTAGTAATTTCACTTAGTGACATTTACACTGCTGTGTCAAGCTGTTTCATGCTGATTTTTGGTAGTTTCTGGGTAATAGTGCTTTTGTGAACTTCATCAGGGTGCACACCAACTTTCTGCAAGGCATCAGTTTAAAAATTTAATGCTGAAGTGCAGATAAAATTGTTCCCTGATTGTAGTAGTATAGACAGCTAATGGCTACATCAATGCTTATAAAGACTCCTACAATAAAATATAAAACTAATTCTTACGACAGAAGCAGCTAATGTCATTGAAACCCCAATGTATAGCTACTTAATGAAGAAACCCAGTTACACTTATTTCATCCTCGTCACACTTCACAGTTCCAGGGTTCTAGTCCATGACTTTCCTTTAAGTTACTCTCTGTGTGGAATTTGCACGTTTTCAGATGTTTTTTGCTCTTTCCCTCTTATGTGCAGCTTCTTTTATCTCGTCCTTTCTACTCTCTTGCCTCTTCTTCTTAAACACATCGCTACATTGGATTGTTTTGATTTTGTCTCATCGATACTTTTTATATAAAGGATATTTTATAAAATGTTACATAAGCAAAACAGACAATAAAAGAAACAAAGCAATTTGCATTGACTTAATAAGTCCAACTATTTATTTATTTATTTTATTTGCCCTTTGTTAACCGGATTAGTCCAGCTGAACCATGTGGCCCATTTTCAGTGGAGACCCGAGGAGAAAAGCTCCAGACAATACGGAAAAAAATTACAATAATGATTACAGTGTTTCCTTAATACAGAAAATGAAACAGAATTAAACAATATTCACACAGCAGAGAAAAGTACAAAAATAGATACATAAAAATACAGATTTCATACATAAAAATAACAGAGTGATCAGGTGTCTACTATATACAATTTTTTTTTCAAATCTCAGGATTTGAAAACACTAACAACTAGGAAACAGGTGCTATAAATAAGTTAGTGAATGTAAAGGTTGTTCTATTTAGAAACAGTTATCGGTTGATACCTAAATAATCTAGCTCATACATTGTCATACTGAGCTTCCTTTCAAAACAAAGGAAGGTCTTTCAGTCTCTGCTACATACCAACAATGCATTTTGGGCATAGCCATACAAAAAGGGGCAAATGCCACACTGTACAGAAGTAGAACAGAAACATACATACATTCACCTTCTGAGAACATACTTGAAATAATCAAAATTTGTTTTTGTACCTTATTGTTTTAATTTATTAGTGATTTGAAATCATATGAAAATATTCATTGACCATTGTTCTTCTGCATCTAACATGATCCCTTAAAAAAGAAGACATTACTGTATAGCTAACAATAAGTTCACCAAATTTTCAGATTTTCAGACTTCCTTGGGCCACACCTGAAACAAGTCTAAACTTTCCAAGGAGACTGGACACACCATTTGAGAAGTATTGGTCCAGCTTGATGACACAAATAATACCTTTAATGTGCAAGTACTACTGCAGTTCCTTTATTTATTTATTTATTTATGAGTGCCTCTTATGCGAACATGCAACAGGGTCAACTACAATCAATCTAAACTAAACTGCTTGAATACAATAGCACAGCAACAATTGCACAGAACTACTTGCTTGAGTACTAACAACTAAATGTATGCACTAAAAATCAACCTAGTTTTATGCAATTTTGAGCTGCACAAAATTTATCAAATAATATTTTTGCAGCTGCAAGCTATATCCTAAACCCTCATTTGGGAGTTCAATTTCTCACACACTTCTTACTTTTATTATTTTCATTCCAAGGTCATATCAACTAAGAGAAAGAGAAATTTTATTTACTTACTCTTTCTTGACTTGATTAGTCCCACTAGGCTAGTGGTTTCTTTTCAGGGGAGATCAGAGGTGGTATTCATAATACTAGGGGAAATGTGGCTAGGGTGTCAGGGAACTTCCCTACTCTGTTTTTCAGTTGGCACCATGAGATCTTTTACATTCACATGAGCTGCCACCAACTCAGCAGATAGGGCCTTGGGTTAATGTGTCATCCAAAGGACAGCACACTCATGCATGCCACCCCACCCCAATGCTGCACTGGGGGTGCCAGCAATTCATTTACCTGGTGGAAGGAATAGAACCCACAGGCGATGGTACCTGGTGCAGCACCTACACTGCAAATCACAGTATTAAAAAAAATGTCTCGCCCTTTCTCAGAGTTGCTGCTGCCTTTGAGTATGACTTCCTGTGTTTCATATGAAAGCACAAACAGCTATATAATGAGTAGCAAACAAACAGGCAAATCATATCTCAAGGAAATATGCTTGAGCAAAACAAAAAGTAGTCATCTGGTTTGCAAGACCCTGAAGAACCTAATACTACATATCTGTTACTAATTACTAAAATCTCCTAGATTTCCTGTAGAGAAATACTAGCATCTTCCAGCTAATGCTCCCTAAATACTTTTCAACTCGCAGAACATACCACAGTATAAAAATCACATTATGTGTTAATTTAGAGTCAGTGTTGGAAGTTAATTCCCAGACAGTATTTATAAAATCTGAATTGTCAATGCTGTTCAATTTTTTAATCTAAAAATTCACGTATCCTTTGGCTACAGACTTCACTGTTCGGTATCATATTCACAGCATCCCACTGATTATATGGATCTCATAATGGCATACCAATGGTTGTACCACATCTAAAACAGGGCTACATAAATATCCATAACTGACCTTCTAGACCATTGATAGCATCTCCTTACTGTAACCACATTTTGTAATTTTGTAATATTCTGAATTTATCACTTACTAGCCATTCCAATCACAGGTCATGGATTGTAGTGTAAGGAAATAAAAAATTTGCTTGTCAGATAAAACAGTCTACGTTTCTTGACCTGGATGATATACAAGTATTATTCAGCGACACAACTGTCTCATGAACTGTACTCATGAATACACCCTATTCCTATAATATGAAAAAGACAAGTGCTGAACACATTTACAATGTCACCAGTATTTTCTGTAATTATAGGGCAATCTCTGTCTTTGTTCTGTCTGATGTTACAGGCTCTTAGCACTAGTCATATTTTGCTATGGAATATACCTGGTGCTTTGACCAAAAGTACTCTGTTCTTACATCTTCACATCACAGACTTTACAGTAGGGCCATATTCTTTGATTATTAAAAAATCTGTTTCTTTAAGCTCTCAACGCCTTCTACTAAAAATGGCAAAAAGACAAAATTGACAAATCATGTGCTTCAGAAGCTGGGAAACGTGTTTCTTTTTCAGATTTCCACAAGACATCTGAAAATCCATTTTGCCATACTTTACACTCTGCATGACAGACTCCAGTGATCTGTCTGAGGCCTCATACTTCTTTTACCATTTCATAGTAACCTATGACAATGCTGTCTTACATCAGTCCCTCATAGTGGACCAGTGATATGGTACTCCTCTCCAATGGATCTAATCCAACTGTAGCTGCCACTCTTCATATTAACTTTCAGTATTTTTAAGTAGCTCTGTGATTATAACTAGCTAAACCTAGCCAAATCTACAGGAATCCTGTTTTGTAGTTATTTCTTTGATTTTAATAGAAAACTAACCTTCTAAGAATATGTACTCACTGTCAGTATTCAGTCACATTCCCAGTACATCAGGGAATAAAACTTAACATGGAAGTTTAACAGGTAGCCATTTGGGTCCACGCGCAACAATGACTAACATTTAGGTTTGGATTCCACTTGACTTCTCAGTGCAGGTAGGACTGGGCTGAAGAAATACTCTGCACAGTTGCAGCTTGCAAGTTTTTCCAGGGCTTCAAAAATGAAATATGCTAGCAGAATAGCTTGCTGGCAAATGAGGCCATTTTGCCTCATGATGTGCTTCCACTCAATACCAATGTTTACATTAAGCAAACATGCATGGTTATCCCTGCCTTCTGTCCCTCTGATGGATTCATTGTTCTCCTCTAAGCCTGGTACAAAATTTACTGCCAAGCATTCCTTTTAAAAATGTGACGACTCTGCCCATTCCTTACTCAATGTACCCATTAACACTACTAATGTTTCTCCTGAAGCCTTCATTCAGCTTATTCTGCTCCAGTTGCCAGAAGCTCCATCATGAGAGATGCCAGTCTGTTTTATCTATTGCTCCCTTCCTAACACACACGCACATGGATCGCTATATGTGCCTGCCCTTGGCCTGGTGCAACCATCTAACTAGAATGCAGACTGTATTCTATGTTTCCTGGTATCATAAAGGAACATTGCCACAACTCTAACCTTTTAGCATCTTCTCTTCCATAACCTTACTGTTTCTGTGTATTACTGTTTCTGTTCTACATTACCTTGTGTTAAATTTGTTTTATGTATGTATGTATGTATGTCTTTATTTATTTTTGCAGCAGTTAGCACTGCTTGATATAAAACTGTGCAAAGCTCTGTAAATTGGTTGCATATGTCATCACCCCCTGCACTACTGCATGACGTTTCCCCTGACGAACGTATTCTTGTATCGTATAGGGCAGTCAAAATTAAAGTGCATAATGTAAAGTGTGCAGTCAACACTTCAACCCTAGAACAGCTAGATAGCTCTTAAAACACTGCAATTGTTTTTAGGAAGTATTGTAACTTAGGAAAACAGGCAAAAATGGGACAATTCATTTTGGCTGTGACTTTGTTATTGAGTTCTAATTATTGAAAACACAAGCTCATTAAGGACATTATATTTTGTATGTATTGGCCACATGTTGTGATGGCTCATATCCAAAAATGTAAATGTGGCTCACAGCTATAAAAAAAGCTAAACATCCCTGCCCTTTGCCATGTCGCCAGTGCCCAACGCCAATGCATCAAACCAGAAGATGACAAATCACTGTGAAAACAGCAGTAGGCCATCCCTTTTCTGTCACTCAGCTTTGTGTAGTTCAGTAAGAAATAGTACTCTTCCACTTTAAGACCAGATTTGTAAATCCCTGATACAAGTCTGGTTTCTATGGCAATTATACCTTTTTATCTTTTTCTTAAAACAAAACAAAAAAAAAATACACTGCAGGGCATTCCCTTATCCCCATGCAGTTTTTCATCACTACTTAAATGCCCCTCCTTCTTTTCCTCGCATAAAAGGCCCTTTTCACTGGCTTCCTAGAATCCCATTTCACTATGTTTTGTTACTCTATTATAAACGCCCCTTTCCCCCTTCCCAATTCTCCTTTCGTCTTTTCTGCCTGGAATTGTTGGCCATGAGATTCTGATGAACTAGACTCCAATCAAAGCTGACAGCTCACGATAACAAGGCCTGCATTTTCTCCATCACATAACCAACTTCACGTTTGCTATTCTCCTTCATTTAGCAATTTGGTGTGTGTGTGTGTGTGTGTGTGTGTGTGTGTGTGTGTGTGTGTGTGTGTGTGTGTGTGTGTGTGTGTGTGTGTGTGTGTGTGGACAGAAAGAAAGGCAGGAAGAAAACAAGAGAGACTGAGAGGGTAGTGAAACAAAACAGATAAAATGCATATAATGAATCTACTGCCTCAGAAAATAAAATGTCTACTGGTTTCTACAAGAAGGCACATATTTTATATTCACATTAATGTTTGTAATTCTACATTGTAATTTAAATTATGTGACTGTCTTTTTTCCATGCCTGTTTAGTCCTACTGAAAAATCAATATGTTACTCTTTACAGAGACAGTCTGCAGGTTTTCAGTTCACTTGGCCTGAATACAAAACTAGGCTGTCAATACTTTTCAGTCATATTCTCCAGAGTGTCTCCTAACCAAGTCCTGCAAAACCACAGTCTGACAGCCTCAATTCTTGCATTCATTTTTGTGACAGATGCACAGAATGCAGTTTCCTGTCCCAGTTACTGACATAGAATTGCAGTTTCCTGGGCCTTTGCACAATGTATTTCCAAATATTCTGAGCTGTATTTTTTTAAATCAGTATGCCGTTCTCCTGTCTGAATATTTAAGGCTTGGTAGATCTGGCTTTTAGTCTCCATTGTTCCTTAGTTTATTAATGTTACCGGCTGCTTCCATAAAGCTGTGATCCAAGGAGTAACTTCGACTACAATAATGCAGCAGTCTGTCCGGCAGCATTTGAGATATACTTTTAGGGAGTCACAGTATAATGCACAGCTTCCATTTGTAAATGCAAGGGTCCTAATTCACTTTTTCTACATTCAAAATGTTTATGGTTCTTGAGTATATAATCTAGTAATTTTGTATCCTGACCCGGTTTTCCAACAATATTGCCTAGGTTTCCAACTTTTCTTATAGGAATTCATTGAATATTAGGAAAATTCTTTCATGTAAATGAACACCCTGTAGAGATATTAGTGTTTTGCGGTGGTGGTGCTGCTGTATCGTTCTCACCTCACAGTAAGACGCTGTCCGGTTCGATTATCAGCTAGAGCGTCTTCTGCACGTGAATGTGCGTACCTTCGTTGAAGGTTGTGCGTCAGGGTTGGTAACTCAGCACGTAAAAATCAACTACCGATCACTAGCGGACCGGAGTTCCACTGTGGCGACCCCTAACCGAGAAAAGCCGAAAGACACAACAACAAAGAGATATTAGTGTTTTGATAAGAGTACGACTATATAGTTATAGAAGATGTAATGTTTGTATTTTGGTTTTGAAGGATCGGGGAAGTATTATTCACGCCACGGGAAGACGTTTAAGTTAAAAAAAGAGTTCCTCACGTTAGAGACCTGTGTAGTTTATGGTTTTAAAAATGAGTGTTTGGTTAGTAAATGGCATAGAGGTCAAACTAGGAGATGGTGAAGTTTAGGATATGGGACCATGTTAGGAATGAACATCCCACTAGTGTAGTGGTTACTCGTGTTAAAGAGGTTAGTAATGGGAAGATGAGTGTTATGATATTTAGTGTTAAGTACAGACCATCCACCTAGGGGAGGGGAAAAGTGTGCAATGTTTGATAATTTAGAAAATAAGTTAAAAATAAATTAATTTTAACATATAACACAATAATCCCACATGGATTAAATAGTGAAGTGAATTGGGTTGGCTGTTACAATGTATGTTGTGGCATGTGTTTCAATGTCTGTTATACTGTATTTGATTTTGTGTATTGTAATGAATGTTACAGTATATGCTAAAATGATATAGTTGTTTAAATGGAACACTTTTGGTGGATATTGTGTTTAAACAACAGTGTTAATATGCTTATAAGGTATCAGATGATGAACTTTCCCTTCAAGGCATTTAAATTATATTTAATTATACTGTTATGATAAATTAAGATGTTCTGTACAATGGCTGCATTTTGATTCTGATGGTAATTTGTTACTCCTCATGATGGCTTTTGCTGAAGCACTAGGGAGAATAAATGTCTGTTCTTGCCTGCTTCCCTCCTTGGTATGTATTTTATATTGGATTTGTTAGTGATTGTTAATTTGCTACTCCTTAGGGATTATCTAATCACGGTTTTATTTCTTATTAATTATTAAAATACATAAATTACCTACTTACACCCCCCTCAACCAGGACTCGTTTATTGTTTAATTGGTCCCTGAACCCCAGTATTTGGCTGACATAATTGTCTACCCATTTTAATTAAAACAATACTGAGGTCAAGTAGAGACATTACTTTAATTTCATTGGCTGGAGGAGTGTCAGAGCTATACTATTAAAACTGTGTCACAGACACACTGTTCCTGTCTTTCCATATGGCTTCATTGGGAGGCATTAGCCACTGGTTTGGGGTTGCAGTTGCTGTAGCAGCTGACAGTAAGCTTCTCTACAACATAAATACTGTTCTTCATAACTTGGTGAAAGTAGACTACATTCATATTAGTTGATTTATAAAAAGCAGACCTTCTATGCTTTGACAGTTTTCATTCTGAGATGAACAAAAAAGACCGATGGTTGACTAGAAACTAAACATTGAAAGTAAATTGTGTAAACTGAATCTTTGAAGTGCTTCAGCTGTAATAAAGGAAAACAGAAGAACCTTCAAGCTTCTGATGTGCACTGAAGTCATGGAGATTACAGATTATTTGTCAAGGTTTCCCCATTCCGTGGATACTTGTCATTTTACTTACATATTTATCCTTTTATAGACCTGATTAGTCCCTCTAGAGTGGTGGCCTCTTTTCAGGGGGAAACCTGAGGCATTTATACTATTAGGGAGAAGATACTGATGGCAATAAAATGTTGCCACCTTCCCAAGCTAATTGATCACACAGCCTGGGAAGAGTTGGTCTGGTTACTGGGGCGCAGATTCATTGATTTTTCATATTATTTTTCCTGGACAAGCTTTCCATTCATTTTTCTGTAGTTTGCATTTATGTTGGCAAGAAGAAAATGCTGTTTCATATTGTAGAGATGTTAAACAGTGCATAATTTGTTATATTTCGTAATTATTTTTTATGCTTTCAAGGCTTAAGGAACCTTAGCTTGGTAATGATTAATTGGAGGGACACTAGAGAAGGATTTGTTGAAAATATTTTTCTGTCTAAAGTGTTGGAAGCTAATCAGAATCCATGTGAGCTAGCCATTTTGAGGAAACATTGCTACAGTTTTTGCTGTTTCAGCAGTAAACAGTGACCTCAATTAAATGAAGTTTTATATTTCTGACATGCACTTTGTCAGGTTGAAAAAAAGCAATACTGGGATTTGACTGGCTATGTCAAAAGTTAAGCATAAGAAAATTGAAGAGAAGCATTTTTCCTGCCTTTAATCTACTTTTTGTTTCCCATCAGTGGCAAATAGCCTAGATTTAGGGGGTTGGAAAAAAGTGAGATGGGTATCTAGTGACACCTAACATTTATGACAAAATTGGCTAGAAGTGAGCAAGTCTCATATTGAATCTGCTTAGAAAGTGATATGCCTTAAAAAACTAAAACATCTGGGCAAGCATTATTACAAAGTTGTATTATCACTATGTCACTGCTAAGGAAACGCAGTTTATTACCTCTGCCTTACTGTTGAGGTAACGCAGTTTATTACCTCAGCCTTACTCTTGAGGTAACGCAGTTTATTACCTCCGCCTTACTGTTGAGGTAATGCAGTTTATTACCTTCGCCTTACTGTTGAGGTAATGAAGTTTATTACCTCCGCCTTACTGTTGAGGTAACGCAGTTTATTACCTCTGCCTTACTGTTGAGGTAACACAGTTTATTACATCCGCCTTACTGTTAAGGTAACACAGTTTATTACCTCCGCCTTACTGTTGAGGTAATGAAGTTTATTACCTCCGCCTTACTGTTGAGGTAACGCAGTTTATTACCTCTGCCTTACTGTTGAGGTAACACAGTTTATTACATCCGCCTTACTGTTAAGGTAACGCAGTTTGTTACCTCCGCCTTACTGCTCAGGTAATGAAGTTTTATTTAGTTCTTTCCATTATGTCCTTCTCTTGACTTCATATCTGCAGCGTATAACTGCAGGTAGATTGTTGGAAGTGTTACAGCAAAGCTACTGCTTTACCATAGAAAAACTACTTTAAAAGTATAGGACACTTGTTGTCATGTCCAGTAAGAAATCAGCTCAACCCCAACAAATATCGCCTGGGAACAAATCTTACCGATTCAAGTCTCAAATCATGCATATAAATAAATGGGAATATTCTGTGATGTTCACTTCAGTGCTGTCAGATCTGAGGAAGAAGGATGTAGGACAAATTTCGACACAAAATGCCAGGAATTCACATCTCTACAGTTAAGAGGTTGTGAATGCACACAGCACGTAAAAATACTCTTGTAGGTGGCAGCCTGTCCTGCATTTGGCATGACGAGGTAAATCTGCTCATAACCCTTAAAAAACTAATGTAACGATCTCTGAGGGTGGCATTAACTGGAGAAAAGGTAACCTGCCCAATACCCTACTAGAATTCAAACAACTCTGTAATACATTAAAAAAACTAATAACTAGAGATCGCAAATCATACTACACCAAGCTCCAATCCAAGCACTTCACCACCCCAAAAACATTCTGGAGCACTATCTCCTCTCTCCTCCATCCCGGTAACAAAGATAACCCTTGCCCTAACCCTAACCTGTCTGACCTAGACACTGCCACATCATTCAACTCCTTTTTTGTGGAATGCATAGCTAAACTAACCACCACCTTCTCTCACCCCCCCTAGTTAGTTCACCCTCCCCACCGTCCTCCTCCCCAACTGATAATGTACAGTTATTCCCCAACTTCAAGCTCAACCCTGTCCCCACAAGCACAATAAAAAACACCTTCTCCAGCTAAAACCTTGCTCCACTGCACCAGACAACTTACCACCCCTCTTTCTCAAACTATCTGCTGACAAAATTGCCCTACCAATCTCCATTTTAATCAATAGATCCATCCAAGAATCCCATGTTCCCTCAATTTGGAAACAAGCTTTCATTATCCCACTCCATAAGGGAGGCAAACACTTTGACACCACCACTTTCGACCCATCGCCATCCTCTCACCACCCTCAAAAATACTTGAAAAGTGTGTTCACACCCAACTGATATCTTATGTAACACACAATAACCTCCTCACCCCCACCTAACATGGCTTCCATCCTGGTCACAGTACCATTACAGCCCTTCTGTCCTTTCTTGAATCCATCAATCATGCCCGCAACTCTGGTAAACTCATTTCCACCCAATTTCTAGACCTGTCTAAAGCTTTCAACACTGTCTCCCATCCTTTATTCTTATCTCAGCTCTCCTCTCTCAGCATATCTCTCTCCACCACTTCTTGGTTTTCCAGCTACCTCTCTGAAAGACAGCAAGCTGTAAGATGGAAATCCTCTACTTCCTCCTTCTTGCACACACCTACTGGTGTCCCCCAGTGTTTTGTCCTTGGGCCACTACTTTTTAATATATTCATTAATGACTTCCACCACAGCATCCCCAATATCTCCCTTATCCAGTATGCAGATGATTCTACAATCCCACTCCCCCTCCAACCTGCTACTAAAAACCCAAACAGCTATTACCAAAACTGAAACTTGGATGCACAGTAATCACCTTGCCCTTAACGCAAACAAAACAAAACTTATGATCTTCACATCCTCTAGAACCTCCTCCTTTAACTATTCCTCCTTTTCCATGTTCAGTCAGAATAATACCCACATTGAAATGGTACCTCACGCCAAATTACTGGGTGTCATCATTGACCAACATCTAAAATTTGACAAACATATTCAAACCGCCGTTAAAAAAAAACACCAGAAATTAGGGTTCATTTAAAGACACAATCACTACCTCACTCCCTCCACTAGAATAACCTTAGCCTCCTGCTACCTTCTCCCATCTCTCACATACAGAGCTCCACTCTTTACCAACCTCAAACTTGGCTTACAATCCAAATTTGAATCCTGCTACAATAAAATCAGCAAATTCGCCACCAACTCCAAGAATTTTTCCCATCACTGTATCTCCCTCCACTCCCTACAATGGTTAGAATTACCAAACTACCTTAACACACTAAAACTCACCACCGCACACAAACTCATCTTTACCTCATCCAACTGCCCTGCTCTCTCTCTCCCACACTTTAACCCCCTATATTCCAAACCGCTCACTCAGATCAGAAAACCAAAATCTCCTAAACATCCATAAACCCTTCCGACCCCCTGGCCACCTTCTCCTATCATACTCCCTTGCCGAACTATGGAACTCTCTTCCCTGCTCACTTCAAAATATCTCTAATCTCACCAACTTCAAATCTCTTATACACTTCTACCTATCATCTAAATGGATATGCCCCTGCTCTTCCCCCACTTGAACCCCTCCCCACTCCTCTTCTTTTACTTTCCCCTGCTCTTACCTCTTCTTGTCCCTCACTCTCAGCTCCATATAGTACTCCTCAAATCTGCCTATTTATGTTGGTCAGTTCTTCTGAGCTCACTTTCTTTTGAACGTGACAATTATATACTTATCTAATAAACATTGTGCTTGCTAGTATACGTACTCCACTAATGACTCTACAATAATTTCCATTGTCTCTACAGCTTCAATGCATAATGATGCTTATTTCTACATACTTGTTAATTGCACTGCCAGCACATGTAATGTACTCTGTTTTGCTGTATTCATTGTTATTGTTTTCTTATTGTTCTTGTTATTATTGCTATTGTTACTGTTTGTGGAGCTTTTCACTGAAAACGGGCTCTTTTTTGGCACAGTGGACTTCCCCGGTAATCAAACTGTAATAAATAAATAAAATAAACTCAGATGGATGTAATAGATACCTCACTGCCAATCAAAAAGAGTATGTGAAGCTCCCCTATACCCTGGCTTAATTCCCTTAGTGGTATAAATACTTCCTCAGCTTTCTCCTGAAAAGAGGCCATTAGCCTAATGGGACCAACCCAGTCAGCAAAAGATGAATAAAAATGAATTAAACACCAAATTCTGCCTTTCCTCTCAGTAAGAACTAGTATGAAACAGCAAAAGAGTAGCTCCTAAAAACTGTGCTGAGAAATTTACCATTGAGGACTTATGCTTCAGAATGTCATGTGAACACTGAGGGAAACCGACTAATTATTTTTTCTTCAGAAAACAGCTACCTAATAAAATGACTATTCCATGCTATTATATCTAGATATTTAGAACTAGGAAAGAACGTATAATAGAATCAAATTTTATATATATATATAATTATATATATATATATATATATATATATATATATATATATATATATATATTTATATACACGCATTAGCTAATTCTGCTTAAAACGCCGATTTTTCAGAGTTTCAGTGATATATAAAGCTTGTTTCAGCTACACATTGTACTTATTTTAATATCTGCACTTTAACAAAGCCGTTTTCTTTTTAAATTACCTGTTTAACTGCTGTAGGCTACACAGTCAAGTGTGATAGCCATTTATGTGCATTTGAAGTGTTTTTTTATTGTATCTGCATTATTTTCTGTAAAAAAAACAAAAAATATATATATATATATATATACTTGTTATCCCGCCTTTCTAAGCTAGTATAGTCCAGTTTCAGTTTAGTGCTGAATTCAGGGCTGTGTTACAAGTTTCTGTGTTTGCCCATACCTTACTTGGATAGAAGGAAGTTTCTCTGTTCACTGTGAGAGAGGGAGCTTTGAGCAGCCTATCTGTCCCTGGAGGAGTGGTTTCAGCCCAGAAATTAGTAGTTTATTGGCCATTTTGGACTAATTTCTCTTTAATTTCCCTGCTATAAAATCCGCATTTAATGGGTTTTTGCACTAGTATACAGCTCATCAAGCTCCTGCCTGGTGCCCTGCAGAGTTCTACAGTAGCAGAGAGACAAAAGAGAGACTTTGGAGTGATTAAGTATAATTTTTCTGCATTTTCTTGCTGCCTTTAGCTAATTCCGCCTAAAACACTGATTTTCTAAAGTTTCTGTGATTTAAAAAGCTTGTTTCAGCTACATATTGTACTTATTTTACTGCCTGCACTTTAACAAAGTCGTTTTTGTGTTTAAATTACCTGTTTAACTGTTGTAGGCTAAACACTCAAATGTGATAGCCATTTCTGTGCATTTAAAGTGTTTTTTTATTTTATCTACTTTATTTTCTGAAAAAAAAAAAATATATATATATACTTGTTTTCCCACCTTTCTAAGCTAATATAGTCCAGTTTTCAGGTTAGTGCTGAATTCAGAGCTGTGTTATAAGTTTCTGTGTTTGCCCATACTTGAGTATGCACCTGGTGATGAGCATGAAGTTGGGGGGGAGTTCATTATCACACTATATGGTAGTACTGAAGCATCCACAAGTTGGGAGCATCACAGAATTGAGTAACAGACCTGTTGCCCCAATGAAGGAGGAACTGGGCACAGAGTCATTGAAGGAACTGACTGCAGTGACACCCCATGTTAGGCAGGGCTAGGTAGAATATGTTGTGGCAGTGGTGAACAGATGGTATCTGCTTCTCAACTATTAGTCATGACAATAACAACACAGAATAAAACTGCATTTACTTGCCACACTATACAACAAACATTACCTTACCCATACAGGCCAGAGCATTTGTGGAAACCCTGATGTGGTTCCCCATGTGGGAAACCAGTAGATGAAAGGATGCATCTATGTCCCTAATGACTATGACTAGGTGTGGCACTCAGCCAACAGGAGATACAGATAATATGAAACTGTAGGAAACAAAGCAGTTGACTCAGTGGTACATCCCTGTAGTTGTGCCAGATGGTTGTTGGTTTCATCCATGTGAGTGGTCACACCTACATGGGGTGGCTGCCATAGCAGGGGAATAATGATGCAGTCTCTCGAACAGTCTGCCCTTTGTCTAAGCCTTGCCAGTGCTATCAACCACACATCTGGAGCCTCACATGATCATATAGGCATTTGCCAATATCTTCTTGGATGCATCAGTAGATGCCATGTAGGTTATCAAGGATTTCAGAAAGTATATTTCTCAAAGTCCTTAAATCCCATGACAGTCTACATGTGCTGTAGGTTCTCCGCAGACCCTTTATGAGTCATACTCACTATCTCCATCTCTATCTTGTGTGTCTAGTAGCTGTCTGTGCCTGCATCACTGACCTGCACTTCCACTGATTGATGCTAACTGTGGTATCCAGGTCAGGAAAAGACCTGGATCATGGTGGCAAAGGCCACCTACTCACCTCTCCCCTTGGTAGATGAATGCACATCAGAAGTAGTGGAGCTGAGAGATGCTATTTATGCAGCTGTCTCTTATGTAGCCTGGGTGGGGCTCACACTGACAGGACAACAAGCACTACAACACAGGTGATGACAGAGATTCAGCCTGACAGTGCACCATCACTTCACAAGTAAGGTATATATGTGTGTCTTCATGAGTTAGTGATGCAGACCATAAGAAATTTTAAGTTTTAAAACTTTAAAGTTTAGAAGTAGACCCATATACATACACATTATATATATATATATATATATATATATATGGATCTACCTGACTAGATCGAAACTTCATAACACCGACACGCACTTCACCGACACCACATAATCGACAGTTCACAAACATGACACCACATACACTCAACACATCATAACAACAAACAAAACAAATCCCCCATCCAAAACCCACACACACAACACAAGCACACCAAAATCCTTACAAACCAACACTAACCCTTACATACACAACTATCTACAACCCTAACCGAAACCCTAACCCTAAGGTCCGTCACTATCGCACACTCACCTAACCCGCACCCTAACCCTAACTCACTTAACCCACCCCTAACCCAAAATATATCACTACTGCACCCTTACCTAACCCGCGCCCTAACCCTAACTCACTTATCCCACCCCTACCCCTACAGACCGCTACAACACAGTAGCGCCATATGCATATTAATGAAGGCGCGCTGCTGCCACATCCACGTGCATAGGAAACGTGCATGAGTGCATGGGGCGTGTCGAAGCACCGCACTTAGGCATGGACATATCAGCTGTTTACATGCAACCTAAAATGCTGAATATTACAGCCTGCCTGCAATAGTAATCACACCTGTCAGTGTCCGTGGATACTGAAACGTACGCAAAGCATGCAAGACAGCTCTTGTGAACACAAAAATAAGAAGCAAACATAAATGTACGTAGCCAAATATTGAGTCCCCATCCCTCGAACAAATGACATTTAAAACCCTGTGCCCGTATTCTAATGCAGTGTTGATAGTTATACCAAGTGGAAGCGAAACACATCGTGTTAGCTTGCCGCCAATAGCTAAGTCTAGCCCAATGGTCAGGGTTACCACCTCTCCCACATTGTGAGGGACAGTACCCATCTGGGCAGTTGTGTCCATACCAAAACCATTATAAATGTAAAATATCCTGCGACCGTATGACATAATTATGTCCCACATCTCATGTAATAGTCACATACAATAGTTATTTCTGTATGTAACATACGTACATGTTACAAGAAATAGAATAAGCAAGTAAACAAAACAGAAGAAGCATCTAAACTGCTACAACAATAAGCTTATATTTAGGCATAAAACAAAAGTACTATCCGTTGTACTGACCGTGGGTATGTGCTGACCTATAAAATCTGATGTGTGTCCGCAATATATCCCATCCTGGCCGTATTAAAAGGTGGCAACCCTACCAATGGTCAGAGCATTCGGCCAAAATCTGCCCATTTGCAGTCCAAGCCATCCTTGTCAGGATGGGTCAAAGATGAACGGGTATTACCCGGGTCTACCTACCATGTCATGAAAGATAAGTATTTGCATGTACCTATGTGCGTGATGTACAGCATGTGGAAGGTGAAAAATGCTAGGGTAGTCCTCACACCCATACAGGTACCAGAGATATGTAGTGTATGCAATGTGTTTCCTTGACCGTGCCTTGGGCCATCAACCAGAGAAGGGATGGATGGAGTGTGTGGAATATGGGTGTGGGGGGGACGGGTAATGTAATAATCCGCAAAGGGGAGACTGTGTTGAATGCACAATAGGTGAACTGGAGATGTATGAGGGAGCAGTGGGTGAATCAGAAAGAAACACAAAGAACAAACATACACATCCGCAATACAACCTGACAGGCCATACTGTAGAACACAATCACACAAACATATGAATATTAACATGTGCGATGCACATGTACAGAAACTCACCGGCACATACCCACATAATGGTCTGGACGGAACTGAGCCATCCAATTACAACACACCTGGATGCATAATTGAATACCCATCATCTCCTCTACAGCACACAACCCCCCCATTCCTGAACGTCCACCAAATCCAGCCATACTCGGGCTGCTAGCTTGGCGCAGCCATATCTGCACATAGTGACCACTACTCCTATCTAGTAGGCAGTGTCACCCTAGGCAGTGTCAGGATTACAAACTATGTATCCCTTGCATGTAAAACCCTATCACATTTTCGTAAATCCAAAAAAATCGAAGGTTATTGGCTTGTTCAATTTTTGGATATCCCTCATGGGATGAGTATCCTGTGTAAACATCAGACTTGGTATCACGACACGATGTCCAGTCCTGTAGACATCTGGACACAAGTTGTTTGTGCAGTAGTGGTTCACGAGACTGCTCAGCCTCCAGCCGGTCATGCAGAACCTACTACCCGGGATTAAACACCTGACCGTGATGCACGGCTCCCCACATGAATTATTGAGAATGTATACTTTACACAATTGCATAGTGGCAGTTGGATATAGGGTGATTAAGGTGCTGACGTAAGCAGGGTACCTCCTGTCCCACTTTGTGAAGGACAGTCCCTGTTTGGGTAGGTGTGTCCTGACAGAGAATGATACAATGGCAAATGTCCTGTGATTGTAGGAAATAACTATGTACCATATTTCATGTAACAATTGCCTAAAACAGTTATTTCTGTATGTAAAATACGTAAATCTTACAAGAAACAGAATAAGCAACTAAACTGCTACAAGAATAAGCTCTCATCTAGGAAAATAATTAAAGTTCTAAACCCTGTACTGACCGTGGGTATGTGTTGGCCTGAAATATCTGGTGTGTCTCGAATATATCCCATCCTGGACATATGAAAATGTGGCAACCCTACCAATGGTCAGAGCAGTCGCACAATAACTGGCCAACCTCTTAATCCCCCCTAAAACCAGTGACCTTCGGAGGAAAGGTGTTGAATGACACTTGAATGAATAATCACAATAATTAAGAGTAACAGACGCTTTTAAGTTCAGAAAATAAGTATTAATACATATGCTCTGAATCTGGCAACACGTTTCAAGTTAATAATACTAATATTGTAAAAGTGTCCATGATTGTCCCTGATTTGTCCTTGCCTTGTCCCTGTTGAAATTAGTCCCTGAGTGGTTGAGAGGTCCGTACACATATGTACACCAACCAACTATCACATTTGTTGCCAGTACTGTTGAATATCTGCAGTGAAGTCAAATATCCTGCCATCCATGCGGAATGTACCACGGATGGTGTAGTGTAGTGGTTAAACCAGTGACTAATGTGTGTCTGTTTCTGGGTACAAGCCATGTAAGGGCCGCTAATTTTATGTGATGGCCAGAATAATATCCATCAGATGTATGGAGGTAAAGGCAGCGGGGATGCACAGCTGACATTCAACTGTATGGGAAATGTAAATAGGTATGTACATGTATATAAAGACAGAGATATATATGTATGTGTATATATATTTATATATGAATATATAAATGAATGAACATGGTCACAATAAAGCATTTGTAACAAATGTGAAAGGAAACACCAGTAGAACCCCTCCCACCCCATATTATGTAGTGCTGACATAATAATCTGGTCAGAGGTGTCCAAATCCCTACATCTGTAAACACAGGTAGAATGTTAACATTGGGACTAACTCTGTCCAAGTGCTAATTCTGACTTTTAACCAGGTACAGGGCAGTTCCAGTCACCAGTTGGACAAGCCTAAACACAGATAAACACCCTGACAATCAAACACACATATGTGCCAGGACTATAAGCTTTGGAGTTCTGAATTTCCTTGGAGTGAGTAAACATGCAGCATGGATCGAGAGCAGTAGGGAATAGGGAGTGTCGCATGTGTAGTACTGCGGTTTTCCCAGCAGGAGAATGGATGCCTGCTGTGTAAGTGAAGCGTTGAGGCGTATGTTAGGGTAGCTATGAACCATGGGTATACATATAAATGAAGCAGAACACCAACAGTGTTAGAGCATCCGCCTAACGTAAAGGCATTCCCGGTTCAAGTACAACTATAGCACACATCATTTTCTTGTGGAATGAATGTCTCTGTGCTGTAAAGCCAACATTTAAACATGTAAAGGTGAACGTGTGTTTTGCATGGGGCCATTAACCGGATTCCTTCAAGTCAAAGTGGTACTGTCATAATGAATAAGGCACACGTAAGCACAAAGAAGTGGCAGTAAACATATGTAATGCAAAGTAAGCATATGCGAGTGCGCCTGCGCTGGTGTAAGCAGCTCCCAGCATAGCAAATGTATGTTTTTTATGTACAGATGTATATATACACACACACATGCACGCACATATAGATATAGATATATATATATATATATATATATATATATATATATATATATATGTGTGTGTGTGTGTGTGTGTGTGTGTGTGTGTGCATAGATATATATCCACAGACATGAAAAAAAAAAAAAAAAAAAATATATATATATATATATATATATATATATATATATATATATATATATATATATTATAAGAATGAGCATACATAAGAATAAAGCATGCACAAGGGTTGTGAAAGGAATCTAGAGCAATTAAGGTATTATATAGTGCTTGCAGCGTATGTCAGATAAAGCTGCCCAAGAGTGAGCAGAGCACCGCTATTCACACCAGAGGCAGGGTTCTACCAGTGGGCATAATATCGTTGAACTGCTACATCTACATTATACACAGACGGAATGAAGTTCATGTTGTGACCACCTACACTTGTAAGCCGCACATGGCCATAATCCATAACGCCAGGAAAGGCACGTATGTGCAGATATAAATGGCGGGAGACCCTGTGAATACATGAGCCAGTACAAAATGTGTGTAGGGCCCCAAATGATCTGGAGAGGGCAATGTGTAAAGGTGTGTCATGGCTGCGATATCAGGTGGATAATGGCTGTTACGCGTGTAAACTCAACACGGGTGGGGTGGAGAAACTATGGCTATGCAATTATGGATCCAGGAGTGCCAGGATTGGTTGTGCCGGTTCCAATGGACCGGCCCGTGTAGGTCAGATAGTATGTAATAGGTATATATGCATACACACATGCAGACAACAATATGTTGAAGTACATTCTCTGTAACACATGCACTCCATTTATTGACAAATAATATGAATGTGCACAGACAAACAAATACAGTAGCTGGAATAATAGGCTGTGCAGATGAGGAACAGGTCAAATGACACTGTATCACATCCCAATTACCATCGGTACTCCGTACATGAACATATTGCGACATCTGTCCACTGTATAACGTGCTAAATACTGATTACAAGTTAACCGGAGTGAAGTGTCTGTGTCATAATGACTAAGGCAATAGTATGCTGTTGAAGCAGATATAAAGCCCAATACGCATGTGTAAGTGTGTATGGCTGGGAAATGTATTGGTCAACGGACACACAGACGTATATATATATATATATATATATATATATATATATATATATATATATATATATATATATATATATATATATATATGTATATAAAACTAAAATTAACCGCACACAAAAAAAATTTTTTGAATGAAGACAAGAAATTTTAACTAAGAACTGAACTTTGTGACAATAAAAGCATTCAAAAAAATAGTAAATCACACCAACAACTCTTGTAGAACTTTAGCTCTTTTGTCTTATTTATTATCAAGACTTCTTCAGAAAGACATGTTTCATAAGTATGAGCAACCATTTTCACTTCCTTTATATCTATTAGTTCTAGCAGGCCATTTAAATAGTAAAGTGTGAACAAGCAGGGTGCTGTGAATGCACACAGCACCCTGCTTGTTCACACTTTACTATTTAAATGGCCTGCTAGAACTAATGTATATAAAGGAAGTGAAAATGGTTGCTCATGCTTACGAAACATGTCTTTCTGAAGGAGTCTTGATAATAAATAAGATGAAAGCGCTAAAGTTCTACAAGAGTTGGTGTGATTTACTATTTTTTTGAATGTTTTTGTCACGAAGTTCAGTTCTTAGTATATATATATATATATATATATATATATATATATATATATATATATATATATATATATATATATATATATATATATGTTACTGTAGATATACACATGTCCATAACTAGCTTACGTTACAGCAATTACGGGTAACATATGTTCAGACCGGGCATATGTTATTGGGAGGTCCAATAAACAACCGTTTAACTCCCACACTTCCCCAGCTAGGCCAGTGAGGCATACAGACATGCAATAAAGGTAAATACACCACTGCTTTCCAGACCACCGGCAGGAAAGTACCAGTGGGAGAGATCTGCAAGGTCTACACTTTAAACACGGATCACGGGGTCCCTTGCATGAAACCAAAAATTTGCCTTGTAGGCGAACCAGTAATGGTTGAAGCGATCAGGATATAGTTGTACACAGATCAGTAGGTTGTGCAAGTCTGATAATACACGGTTTGACAAAACGTATGACATGTGTCCTGAGATGGGGATAGTGTGCAGTGTGTAGGGGTGTGTTCATACCCCAGCTGCGCTCACAGTAAGGATGAGTCATGAGTGCTGTAGAGGGGTGTCAGGTAGGGGAATCATGGGTATGCAATAATGGGCCTAAGGGTGCAGGTGTTGGTTGGCAGAGATGTATTAGGCCCGCCCCGTGGAAGTAATTAATATTCCTATGTGGGCACAGCAGACGCTCATACCTCCCAAACCTGAAGAGCACATCTACTGGATAGTCCGTAAACCACTGGGGGAACACACATAGGGACTATATCAGTGCCCTGTACCTGATTATCATGGACGTCCATGATTACGAATCAGAATCTAACACAGTCCTAACTAAACCCTTCCAGAACTAATGATATTAGGTCGACAGGTGGCAGAATACACGTAATGACTAATGACAACACATATATATATATATATATATATGGTTCCCTATTAGAATCCTGAAACACTATAAGCCTGAAAGTCAAAATCCTGAAAACAAATGACTGAAAATGCAAAATCTCGAAAATGCAAAATCCTGAAAGTCAAAATCCTGAAAACACAAATAATGCTAATATGTCACTATAAAGACACTAATATCTACCAACTGACCCTGACCCTAACCCTAACCCTAAGGTCCGTCACTATCGCACACTCACCTGACCCGCGCCCTAACCCTAACTCACTTAAACCGCCCTTAACCCCAATATGTGTCACTACTGCATACATGCCTAACCTGCGCCCTAACCCTAACTCACTTATACCGCCCCTAACCCTAACATAAAACGAACCGCACACTTACCTGGACCCAACGCATGACCTAACACCACAGGGCTAACAATAGCAAAGCCACAATGACGTCAGTATGTCCATTTTGTGTTTTCAGGATTTTGCATTTTCGAGATTTTGCATTTTCAGTCATTAGTTTTCAGGATTTTGACTTTCAGGCTTATAGTGTTTCAGGATTCTAATAGGGAACCATATATATATATATATATATATATATATATATATATATAAACATACACACATATACACACAAATATATATATATATATATATATATATATATATATATATAAACATACACACATATATATATATATATATATATATATATATATATATAAACATACACACATATACACACAAATATATATATATATATATATATATATATATATATATATATATATATATATATATAAACATACACACATATACACACAAATATATATATATATATATATATATATATATATATATATATATATATATATATATATTACTGTAGATATACACATGTATATACCTAGGTTACGGTACAGCAATTACGGGTAGCATATGTTCAGACCGGGATATGTTAGTGGGAGGTCCAATCAACTAACGTCTACCTCTCACACCACCCCAGCTAGGCCGGTAAGACATTCAGACATGCATTAAAGGTAAATACACTGCTGCTTTCGAGACCACCGGCAGGAAACTACCAGTGGGAGAGATCTGCAAGGTCTACACTTTAAACATGGATCACGGGGTCCATTGTGGGACACCAAAAATTTCCCTAATAGGCAACCCAATAATGATTGATGTGACCAGGATGTAGCCATACACAGAACAGTAGGTTGTGCAAGTCTGATAACACATGGTTTGATAAAACGTACGACATGTGTCCCGAAACATGGAGAGTGTGCAGTGTGTAGGGGTGTGTTCATACCCCAGCTGCGCTCACAGTAAGTATGAGTCATGAGTGCTGTAGAGGGGTGTCAGGTAGGAGAATCATGGGTATGCAATAATGGGCCTAGGTGTGTGGGTGTTGGTTGGCAGAGATGTATTAGGCCCACCCCGTGGAAGTAATTAATATTCCTATGTGGGCATAGCAGACACCCATACCTCCCAAACCTGAAGAGCACATCTACTGGATAGTCCATAAACCACTGGGGGAACACATAGGGACTGTATCAGTGCCCTGTACCTGATTATCATGGACGTCCGTGATTACGAATCATAATCTAACACAGTCCTAACTAAACCCTTCCAGAACTAATGATATTAGGTGGACAGGTGGCAGAATACATGTAATGACTAATGACAACATGTATGAGTCATAAACAGCATGTACCTCAACAAATGTGAATGAATACATATGCCCTGTGACTGTCAATGTGTCAGGTTAATAGAACCAATCATCTAAATGTGTCCTTGAGGGTGTTATGCAGTGTCCCTGATACAGTGTTCATTCTCCTCCATTCGTATGTGAGGTCTGCTAGTGATGGAAAGTGCACATTCCGCCGACTACCTTAGGTAGATGATAGCGTAATACGTTGGGGTTACCACCTGTTCGCCTTTGTGATGGACACTCCCCACTGGGCAGTTGTGTCCTGCAAAATGAATGTTATTATGGTACATGGCCTGTGATTTCGGGCAAAGAATCCATATATTGTCTGTAGTGGTTGCATAAAACGATTATGTTGTATCTGAAACACCTAGATGTTATAGGAAACAGTATTAGCAACTATAATGCTACAAGAATAACCTTTACTTATGCAAACCGGTGAAGTAGTCAATTTTCTACTGGCTTTGGTTATGTGTTGCCTTGTCAAATCTGACATCTCTACATATAGGTCCTATAGGGCTGCCACCTTTCCATATGGCCAAAGTGGGACTTGCTCCGTAGAAATGTCAGACGTACCAGGTCAGAACATACCTACAGCTGTGCATAGTACAGAAATATACGTATTAGCACAAATAAAAGCTTAGTCTAGCAGCAGTCAAGTTGCTTATGCTACTCCACATAACATATAGAAGTGTCATTTATACAATAACTGTTACATGCAACTATTAGAGAAACATAGAATATAATATTGTCCTGTAATCAGGACATTTGCTATGCCTAGATTATTTTTGCATGACACATATGCCTAAGGAGGGACTGTCCCACGCAAAGTGGGACAGGTGTTAATCCTAAAGTCTCACTTTGGCCAATTTAAAAAGTGGAAAACCTACAATAGGTATGCGGTAGTATGACCCAGCAGACGGATGTGATTCCCAAAACACATTTACTTGTCTGCATTGCAGAGTATCTGTTCCCATGTATCAGCCAGATGGGAGCAGACTGTATGAGGAACACGCGTATAATATGATTAACTCACTGGATAGGCTGCCGATTCCGTACAGTCGAACACCACGCTGTCGCCTAATGGTCAGCCATACCCAATACTGTAATCATGTAGTCCGATGTAATAGGTATCACAAGGGATCGCACCCACACAGCATGAGTGACAAATGCAAGCCCCAATGTCTGTGCATGTGCAAGTGAGGGAGTGAGCGGGTGTAAGCGTGTTTGGCTACCAGTATGTGAGTATTGCACTGTTAAAGAAATGTGGAGTCTAAACAAGTATAAGAAGCTGTAACCAGAGGTCAGCAGTGCTTAACACCAAGCAAACTCGCACAACCGCTCCCAACTGCTGCAATGTGCCTTACTCACTTCTGTATCCAATGGCCTTGTACTAGCCGCAAACAAAGAACCGTCCTTTGCAAGTGTTGGTAGCAACACCCTGCGCACACAGCTAATATGAATTACCAATACACCATGGCAAATATACAGACAATAGACAGTACCACACACATACCATACAGCACAGTCAATGTACCGGCAGATATGTCCGGACCACTGGTGTTTGCAGACCTGGCCATCTTGTGTTTAAGTGTGTGAGCATGCCCAGTATGACCGTTATGCATGTTGTCGACTGACATTACCGTCATGCCTTCATGTGTTTGAGCATGCCCAGTATGGTCAACTGGATTGCATGTGTTACATGTCCAGGTAGTCAGTACTGTGGTGCCAACCTCTGCGTTGTACACTGACAGGTGGCATGCTGTGTCTGCAGGGTATCTATCAGTCATGTGGCATTGACTGTTGCTACATTTCTGCACAGTGTGAGGGGACATCCAACTGTATCCACATTCCTACACAGCACCGGGGGGGCGCACATGCCTTTTACATGTGTACGTTGGAAGGGGGGCACAGCTGACAGTTGTACACTTTTGCTACTACTGTACTGGTATGTCAGGTACTCCATTTCAGTCTGTGGACCTACCTAATGTGCTGGCTAGAGGCATACCAGTGTACTCCAGATCTTAGCTTTAATTACCAACATATTAGTTTCAGACGTCCTAGCCTTCACAACCTACATCCAACTGCCTGGCCTGCTGTAGTCTGTCTGTGTGTGTCTGTGGGGGGGTTCATCTATTGGGCATATTCAGAGGCCATTGTACAGCATTTGTCTGTGTTGGTCTACACCTGTCTAGCTGGTTGAGACTTGTGTGGGCTGTATGGACACACATGATGTTCAGCCCATAACCCGCAGTGGGGTAGGACCCCCTGTGTACTACTGGCTACTATTGTGACCCCAGTATGTGCTACAGATGTCATGGTGCCACTATGGACATGTACTGTCTGCTGCCCTAACATTCAGCCACCAAATTTCCTTGCATGCTGACATCCATACCATAGCTACAGATAAAAACACATTCTAATACAACTACCAATTGGTAGGGTGATTGACTTACCTTGAGGATGTGCCAGACCTGAGGATGGTGCTGGAGGGCTGCCTATGTTGGATGCACACAGTGCACTTCTTATACATGGCTGAGCACAGGTAGTGTCATGTTTGGCATCCCTTTTACTGTCTGTGCGAGTCAGAGAGGGTGACATTCCCTGGGTACCTACTGTGTCAGTGCATATACTATGCGTTGCCTCTTTGCCAAGGCCAGGTCATACTGGGCACACCACCTTCCACCTACTGGGTCCGACTCAGATAGTTCCTCCTCCAAGTCACTCTGTGCCTGTACAGACCTTGGCATTGGTGGGGGGCTGTTTGGCCCTGCCCCATGCTGTTCCTGCTGCAACTGTTTCTGGAGGATCATATTGTGTAGCATAGTACATACCATAACAATTTGGGTGCATGTAGCTGTTGGATACTGCAAGGCTCCACCGGATGTGTCCAGACACTGGAACCGTGACCTGAGCATCCCAAACACACGCTCAATTATATATCTTGCCTGTGCGTGTGCCTCATTATGGCATAGTTGTTCAGGTGTGTGTGCATTTCTGATGGGTGTCATCAGCCATGGCTCCAGTGGGTACCCAGCATCCCCCATTAGGTGACCGTAGGGGATGTCCATATTGGCAAAGCTGTGGTACAGCTGCGTCAGATGCCATATATTGGAATCGTCATAGCTTCCAGGGCAGCCAGCACATACATTCAGTATAATGCCCTGGGCATTGCATACAACCTGGCAGTTGATGGAGGGGTTGCCCCTGCGGTTAATGTAGGCCCTACCCTGCTCACCGGGTGGTGCTTTGATGCATACGCGCATGCAGGATATAGCACCCACTACCCCAAGGAAGTCTGCCATTTGGTGGAAGAGACGCATATTGCTGGTCAACACCTCACGTGTGTTGAGGAAATGTACGTGCTCACTGGCATGTGGTGACATGGCATCCAGGAACTGGTGGAATACTCTGGATGCAGATGCCTGTGAGATCCCCATGATATCCCCAGTTGTGCTTTGGGAGGTACCTGTGGCTAGTATACCTAAGCCTACACATACCTTGGTATCCACCGGGATGGGTTTCCCTTGGCCTGTTCGATGTGTCAGGTGTGTCCGGCACAGTCAACAATCTGCTGTAGGAGGTCTCTGTCCACCCCATAGTGCTCCACTATCTCCAGCTCATGTAGCCCCTGGTAGGTTACCCTGGGTCTGTACAGTCTTCTCTGAATCCTCACTGAGGGTTGTTCAGCAGCATTCACATCCTCACCACACTCAGCCTCCTGCACATGTTGGTCTATGTTGCCTGCTGCAGCCCTTCTCATTTCATTGGATTGTTTTGTAAAATTTCCCCACATGTATACACCGATGGTGTAGAGTGTGGAAAAAACCCATATGTATGGTGCTTGCTCACTTTATCGTAGTGTTCTGGGCTGGGCTGGGCCTCTAATCTGCTGATTGTGATAATTATCACCTGTTTGCCCAGCTTGTTCACTTTGACTACTCTCTTACTGCTATTGTCTCTCCCAATTGCACTAGGCAGGTATAGACACACCCCCAGCTTAGGCATGCTAAGGCAGGAGCAATCCCGAGACACAGGGCTCCAATGTACGTACAGTATGCCTGACACCCCCCCCATGCTTTCACCTATATTCGAGTCCTGCACCCGGCTATCTATACACATACACTCTTGGGATCTGCATCACACCCTGGGAATAAATGGGATTCACTATTTTCCACCTCGTTTGCATAGTATTGTCTTCTAATGCATAGTTACATGACCCATACTGAGCCTCCAAAATAATAACCACTGCTTACTGTCACGCAGATCTGCACACAACTGGTTAAAAGTGCCTTACTATCACCGTATTCGATGTCCCTTGTTCTTCCCAGCAACAAAATAACTGGTTTCTACACTTCTCGAACCCAGGATCCTGCACACCACAGATGATGTGCTTTACCACTAAGCCATGGCAGATATACATACATCTGAGGTGATCACATACAGATCATCCCGCCATTCAACAGTATAGGACATGTATTCCATCATGTAAATTTATGTATGCTAATGTCCACATATATATATATATATATATATATATATATATATATATATATATATATATATATATATATATATATATATATATATATATATATATATATATATATATATATATATATATATATATACACATACACACACACACACACACACACACACACACACACACATACGTAGATATAGAATATATATCACAACAGCGGACCACGTGACACCAAAGCATTAGACAAGAATGAAAAGGAAACCACATGCGCCTCCTGCATTATGTACTGGTGTTACTATCAAGGCAAGTGTGTTTCATTGCATCACAGGGGTTAGACTGTATTAAGGGTAAGAGCACTGCGGTGGTGGTGCTGCGGTAGCGTTGTCACCTCATAGAAAGACATTGTCCCGTTCGATTCTCAGCTAGAGCGTCTTCTGTGTGGAGGCATAAGTGAATGGGGCATGCCTTCGTTGAAGGTTGTGCATCAGGGCTGGTAACCCGGTAAGTAAAAATCCACTACCAATCATTAGCGGACCGGAGTTCTGCTGTGGCGACCCCTAACCGGGAAAAGCTGAAAGACACAAACAAATTAGGGCTGCTGATATTTACTCGCCATACCTATTGGCGAATGTATGTGTATGTCTTGCCAACCCAGTCTCTTGGGCGATTGTGACATTTATGGACACTATATAAGAAAACAACAAAACACACTCAACACATCCTGGAGTTAGCCACTCTCAGATACCACCACATAGGAAATGACTACTAAACACACAAACACCTGTCATGCCTTGGAATAGAGCACCTACCTGTCTATTTTATTACACTACAGCATTACGCAGTTGCAGAACGCGCTACCGAGATTACTGGGAGACTGCACTCCCAGATGCATACTTCTAGATGGGTGACATCATCAGCAATGGAAAAGATGCCGATAGGGATTGTATGGAGTGTGAGCAGTCTAAAAGCATGATTCTGTCCCCTTGCAGATGGAAACACACACACACAGTTGGCATGGCTGGGATTAGAACACAGACCTAACTATCTTATCACACTAGAGCATTACACAGTTACAGAACACGCTACCAAGATTACTGGGACAGAGTACTCCGAGAGGCATACTTCTAGGTGGGTGACAGTGTCAGCAATGGAAAAGATGCTGATAGGGATTGTATGGAGTGTGAGCAGTCTAAAAGCATTATTCTGTCCCCAGGCAGATGGAAACACACAGACACACACACACACAGAGTTGGCATGGCTGGGATTAGAACACTAATCTAACTACTTTATCACACTACAGCATTATGCAGTTACAGAACACACTATGGAGATTACTGGGGCACAGCACTCCCAGAGGCATACTTCTAGATGGGTGACATCATCAGCAATGGAAAAGACGCCAATAGGGATTGTATGGAGTGTGAGCAGTCTAAAAGCATTATTCTGTCCCCAGACAGATGTAAACACACACACACACACACACACACACACACAATTGGCATGGCTGGGATTAGAACACAGACCTAGCTACATATCACACCACAGCATTACGCAGTTACAGAACACGCTACCGAGATTACCGGGCCACAGCACTCCCAGAGGCATACTTCTAGGTGGGTGACATCATCAGCAATGGAAAAGACGCCGATAGGGATTGTATGGAGTGTGAGCCATCTAAAAGCATATTACTGTCCCCAGGTAGACGGAGACAAACACACGCCAGTGGTATGATCAGGACAACTGCCTATCTACGGACCACTATTACAATACTACATAGATACGAGCCATGCCACAGACACCTCACCTTTCAAGACTGTCAATATGACCTTCTAGAAATGTGGACATCGACATGGATGCTGGCAGTTACGACATACATACCTGTGAACCAGAATGTTCAATGTAGGAATCCATCCTGAAGTGGGGTATGGCCATCTGTTGCCTGGATGACCACTATCGCTATACAGGGTTACAGTGGCCATGCCCATACACATAGAGGCACATAAGTGACTCAAGGTGTCACTGGGCATGCTCACACACTTAGTAGCACACATCCGTTTTGAATCCACTATGTGTCCATCTACACAACGTCATACTGGGCATGCTCACACACTTAGTAGCAAAAGGCTGTTTTGTATGCACTCTAATTCTAAACATAGAAGGGCACAGTGTGTCGATAGTTGTCATTGTTAGCATGAACGCTGCACTACATATATCTAACATCAGTCTTCTACACAATGTCTGCTGATGTCCGTCACCTTAAACCAATCTAAACCTGGCTCACTAATACCACCCGTGATGATGTCCTGCCAGGAGTAGCCACTTCCCCATATAGTGCCATTCATAGACGAATGTCCTGAGACCAGGTTAACACCCTGACACCTAGAGGACAACTGCATTGTATGTGTATGCTAAACAGTGCTAGATGTGTAGCGTTCATAATCACAGCTGCCAATGTAGATCCAACAATGGGGAATACTGACATCTGTGCAGTGAGGAACACCTGGCTGAAGGCTCAGTTGTGCACAATAGCACTACCACCGTATACCTCGGATACAGACATGTGGGCCGTAACACCGTTACAGACCACTCCACGTGGTGGTGGTGTCCCCACTTACATGAAGGCCACTCACATGTACTGACCAGTACACCCTCAAAAGCCATCACAGACGAGTCAGGTGCAGATCACAGTGTCAAAAGCCGCATTCTAGGATGTAGCCCTCAGATATCACCATGTCCTTGGACCAGCAACACACATCCATACATGTGGTAGAACATATATTAGTACAACACCATGTGACCCATGACCAGTGGACTGTACCTAGATCTACAGCAACTGTGCAGACTACCTATGTACTGACACAGTTGCATCATGTGTTATGCAATGCAATGATACCACTGTTCGTAACCAGGTCGGCTGTACACATAACAGGGGCCCTGGGTCATATACAGCTGTAACAAATGACTATTACTGTACACCAGTAAATACCTTCATGTTTGGATATGACATACATGTACCTGCCGTGGATATGTACATGCCCCACACACACACAACACATATGTACATAGCATAGCTGATGCTGTCCTTCATGCAGACAGGTGGCTACAGCAATTACACACATGCACATGGAAGGTAGGTCCATGGCTGTTGAATGCTAACAGTACATAGGGTGTGATAGCAATGTTGACTGAGTTAACATTCCCTCTGTACTGGTTACCCATGACAACTATCATATCATACAACAGTCCGTCATCACACATGTCCACCAATTACAATGCCTACAAACATGGCTAAATGACAGGAATGTAGGACCTACACACATGTACATGTAGTGGTGTGCATTCAGCTACCATACGTGTGCAGTAGCTGATGTTTGCAGGTGATCTGTGTCTTACTACAACATGCAGTTGCAATGCAGCCCCATCATTGCCAACTGTATATGGTGAAATACTGACAGTACGGTAAGATGTACATCAGGTATGGACGGATGTGTGGACATAAAGTGGTGGGCCATCTTTACAGATGGATGTTTGCTGAAGACAGCTCACCGGTGTGTCACAAGCTGTCCTACCATAACATGTGCAAACACTAAGCTATGTTTCTGTTGATTGAAGAGGAAGATATACAACCTACACAGCGGTCAGGTTGTCACTGACTGTAAATCACTTGACACCTGTAACACGTAAGACCTCCTGTGTGCATATATCAGCACAATTGCCAAAAGTAGCGTCTGTACACATTGTAATGTGGGAAATACTGCTGCATGTCTGTCATACATATCATGAGATAGCAGGTGTTTGATTCACAGTACTGCCATGTGTGTTTGCTTGTGTGTCCATATATGCCACGTATGGTGTGGAATACATCCCAATTGTTACACACCCCTGTACACTGTTGTAGAGATCTGTACATACTGCAGTGTAGAAAGCAAGACATAGGCAGGGGTGGGGTGTGCATCACACACATGAGCTATCTGTATGTGCATGACATAGGTGCCTTCAATTGTGGACTCCACAGTGTGTGTGTGTGTGTGTGTGTGTGTGTGTGTGTGTGTGTGTGTGTGTGTGTGTGTGTGTGTGTGTGTGTATGGCTGTCTGGTCCATGGAGTGAGGATGTATGTTACCATAGTGAACAGATAGGACCCCTAACCCCTCCAGGTGATGCAATCTACTACCCTGTTGATGCCATCAATCTTAGGCATTACTGACTACCTGTACATGTTCATTCTCTGTGTCACATCATGTGGGTGCACAGTACTGTAATGGTGATTACCACATAGGCAGGGGTCCTCACCTCAACACTATCAAGTGTTTGTGTGTGTTACAGTGTCGTTGACCCCGTGACTGTGGGTATGTTACTGTGTCTGAATACATGTGTGCGAATACCTGTGTGTGTGTGTGTGTGTGTGTGTGTGTGTGTGTGTGTGTGTGTGTGTGTGTGTGTGTGTGTGTGTGTAGTTGTGTGTTCTCATCCTGTAATGTGAATGTGTATTACTGCTACACAGTGAGGCCTCAAGCTATCAACTGGCCTCTACCCTTGTCATCAACTAGACCGCTATGTAAACTCCCTGCCCCATGTAACTGTACCTGTGATGTCACCCGGTATGGATGTCACGTCTCTAGCCACTGTAGCTTAGTACACAGCTCACATGCTCCTGGATCAGTAGATGTGCAGACATCTTTGGAATGTCAACCTTTCTAACAGTGAGGTTGAAGCTACGTATAGCATGCTGGTATTGCCATACTTGCCTGTGAGTAGTTCACATTTACACATGGGAAACTGCAAACACTGATACTCAAAGGCACATGCAATTAGACCTGAAGGAGGGAAGCAGGACATCATTACCAATATGCTGTTACTTTTGTTACCAAGACACATACCGTGAACAGAAAACAATGCATTCTAAACCTGTACTACATATGTCTGCTGCATGTCAACAGTACACAACAATTGTAATCTACACTTATCTCCCTATTCTGTTCACCCTGTGCATCAGACCATATGAGCATGTCCCTGCACCGATGGTGTGGATGACAGGGATGCTGCACAGGCATCATCATGTGCACAGGGTGATACCGTTTGCCAGGGGCCTAGGCTGCACCAGTGGATGACATCATGTGTGTGGGTTAGGGCCTGTGATCTAATTGGCCATGTGTGGTTGTTATGCATGTGAGTGTTGCGGTGCCCTACAGATGTTTCTGGTGTGTGCGTGTATGTGTACACACAGTTCTGCCTTGTGTCTGGCCTACACAGGGGTATTATTGACAGCTCCAGACTGTACAGACCAGGATTTACAGCTCACGGTTTCCGGCCATGTGACCTGTGCCTGCCAGGGGTTGCACGGGCACTACCAGGCAGAGGTGCAGATTGGGTAATGTCCGATGACACATGTCCACTAGAAAGTGTCCCCGTTGGGACTGTCCAGGTCCACATCCATGTGGCCAGCTGTGTCCTAGTGTGGACAGCGCAGCACCAGCTGCACTGCTGCTGCTACCGCCACTATGGGAGCTAGCAAGTGAGGTAGCTCGTTCATGTAGACCTGCACCAGGTGATGTAGCTGGCCTACGTCCATGTGCCCTACGCTTCACTCCTACCAGATGTTCCAGCACAGACAGCTCATGCTCATGGATTGTCATGCCATGGTCAAGGATTCCAACCATGTCACCCAATTGTCTGTCCAAAATATCAGCAATCTGCTGTTGAGCATTTGCCAATGCCTGGATGTTGTTGTTTAAAGAACAGATAGCAGCCCTCTGCAGCCTCTGCCCTTCTCTTTTCTGCCATTCAGCACGTGCCTGTGCCACCATTACAGTCTGAAACATGTGTCTGGTGACACCAGCTGCTGCTCTCTGTCCTGCAGGGTCATGTCGGCCAGAGGTCCTCCTACAATCAGCACTGGCCACATGCCTGTGTGGCACATCTCCAGTCATTTGACTGACACCATGGTGTGAATACACACCTTCCGTAGTCACCACACATTCCTGTTCCAAGCTACCACATGCTAACTGTCCTTTCTCTATGGCCACTGGTGATGGGGTATGTGTTGGCATGAGATCTGTGTGCGGGGATGAGGGGGAGATAGGTGGAATGGCAACCAATGGCACAGATTCAGCCCCTGACAACCCTTCCTGTGCCTCAAGCATATGTTCATCATCACTGCTAGAGTCTGTGAGGACACTAACATCAGATGGACCGCAGGAGGGTAACGCACCTACATCACCTGTGAAGGCAAACAAAGACTCTACATTACAATACAGATACACACACACACACACACACACACACACACACACACACACACACAAGCACACACACACAGACACACACACACACACACACACCATGCATGTGATTTGACAGAAGGTATGCAACATGCATGTGATACAGCAGACAGCATGCAGCTCAGACAATAATAGTGGTAGTTATCATACATCCCTGGGTTGCACACAACAGCAAGCATGTGTCATAGCAGAAGCCATGCATTTCATACAATCATGGTAGTAAGCATGCATCCATGTGTTACACCATGTGGACCAGCACAGGTTAACAGTACACACGGCTGATTTGAGACATATGACCTTGACATTAACATGTAGTATGACATGTAATCTGCTGACGTGTGCTTTGAAATGCATACCTGTTTGACACAATGGTGTCCTGTCACATGTACAGTGGTGTACTGGTGTCACATTGCAATGTTGTCTGTATGCCCTACAGATAAAATGTACTTTTAGCAGATGTGCATGACCATTGAAGGGTATTATGAGGAGACTATATTGCTATACAGTGTGAAGTACAGACAGTGCCATTGCATGGAATCGTGAGGCGTCTCTATTGCTATACAATGTGGATTACACACACACAGTGCATAGCTATGACTGTGTGCATGTACAATACATATATACTGTGGATTGTGACCCACGTCGCTGAGGTGTATACACACTAAACCATGATGTGTAATGTGTGACACAGGTCACCGAAGGACATACGAATGACACCCCTGCACATCTGCAAACATATTTTAGCTGCCTGGCAACCATGTCCACACATGGCAGACTTGTCAATACACCATGTCCCACATGACATTTGTGTACCACACACACGAGGTGCACGGCTGACAGTGATGTCCAACAGCAGCAAGGGAAATGTACTGTATCTGTGGCCTGATGTGGTTGTCTGTGTGTGTGTGTATGTGGATGCTGTACAGGTAACTACTGTCATGCTGTGACACAGTCATGATGTTCAACACATCTTATGTGGTCAAATTAAGTGCAACCTCCACAAGCTGTGCACAGGCTTGTAGGATGTCCAGTGTTCCACATCTGCAATATAACTATTCAACAAAGGCTATAGTTGGACCATGTGTAGCCAATGTACAACAGGGTATACACACAAACACATCACATCTACTGTGTGTTGCTACATGTCTCTGGCCATCCTCCATGGCCATGTGTGAACATGTTTTGACCAAACGGTTGTGATGGTCATCTATCTCACATGTCTGTGTTGTCCCATATGACATACCCCCATAGATGTCAGATACTCCACTGTCCACAGGGTTATGCAGACAAAGGGTTGTATGTTTGGTATGTTTTACGGGATAGTGAGAAATGTTGCAGCCAGACCACTACATGTCATGGACATGTCAGATGGCACATCACAATGTGTGCACTCATTGCATGGGCATATTCCACAATGGTGAATATTGTGGGCTGCCCATACTCCAGCTCACTGTGTAGTACTGTTTGTGTACTCCACATGTGTAGTTCTGATGTATAGTACATATTCCTACATTGAACAACACCTCAACTGTTGTATGCACAGCTGTCCACACATCTAGCAATGACAGTTTCTGAGGTTTCATGTTGGTGTTTCACTTAGTTTGTAAGTATTGCACATGGATAACCAGTGTGATGGATTAAAGATGCAACCTGTATATTGTGACCGGACCAGACATTATGTGTACATGTGTTAACTGGCCACATGGCGATTAGATCTGTGCATTAACATGTCTGATACTTATAACTGTCTCACCTGCAACAGCCTGCTGTCTCTGCGGAATGCCAGAGGTACCTGTATAGGAGTGACACAGCAATATGATCATTATCCACGACTGTATGACAGCTACAGGATGCAATGTGTGTGTTAACACATTCGCCAGTACAATAGGATATACTATGGAGTATGCACATGTGTGCATACACAGAGTAGCATACTATAGTATGTGGCATGTGTGTATACATGCCTTGCATATGAGGTTACATTACATATTTTACAGTGACACATGCAACTATATGGGATATAATAGTTATATGTGCAGTAGTGACTTACCAAGCAACTCCAGGCTCAGTGGTTGAGAGACACCCACCTCCATGATGGCAGCTAGGGTTTGTGGATGCTGTTTTGATGGTGTCCATGGGTTGGCCAGTAGCTCCTTGGTACGTGTGAGTAGGGGCTGGGTTGGTGGCCCACCACCTGTTGCACCTTGTTCCCTGGTGATTGCATTTGCACTCTGTTTCACACATCTCATCAGGTCCGTGCAGTGTCTGCGCATCTGCTGGTATGTGCGGTTATGGCCACCCACATCATTAACCCTCCTGCGAAGTTCCTGCCACAGGTCATCACGCTGCTGTGCATGCTGTGGCACATGGCTAAACAAGACATCATAGCTGTCTTGGAGGTAAGGTATAAGGGCCTCATCCTTCAAGCGGGTATAGGCTGGGAGCCTTGCTCGAGACATATCTGGAAGACATAATGATGGAGACAGGTCACAGTATCTCAGAGATGCACAGAGATACAGCTGCGCATACATGTGTATCACATTTAGTACATATGAACAGCTGTCTTTGCAAATCTTCATGACACTGACACCACTGACATCTTTGTGTCACACACATGTGACACCCAATGGGGATTGGATATTATCACCATATATGTGTGTCACCTGATTACATTGCTCATACTCCATGTGGATGCTGTCTTGATGTGGGCATGTCTGTTTGCCTGTACTGGTGTTCTTATCTATCAGCACATGCCTGGATGTGTCCACATTAATGCTATCAACCTTGATGCTGTGTATATGTCACATATCAACATATACACTGCCTTAATGGACATGACCTGTGACAATGCAGACATGCACATGGAAGCCTTTACATGCATGTGTTTTGCCATATACATCTACATGGCACTGTACAGCAGTTCAACATCCTGCCACGTATTGCCTGTGTTGCACATATGATACACATGGGACAATGGCTAGCTGGATGGTATTTGCAGGGATGGTTATCAACTATAGCATGTACGGCCAAGGTCATGTAGTAGTCTGTATGCCCTGGGCCATGTATGAGCTTAGGATATAAGGTTTTCTAGCTGTAGCCGACAGCCATGTTTCCGGCGCCAGGTGAAGCAGTACCACATAACTGATCCAGACGGTTAATGATACATCTACCATGCGGTCATCACACCATGTTTGACAGAGGTGAAATGTGCAGCTTTGCTGGACAGGGTTGCATAGTATGGCAGGAGTATGTAACGTGTATGGCACAAGGATCTGTCCAGCATGTGGTGATCCTTGTACTAGGAAGATGGATGTCCATGACGTATGTATTTCAGATCAGAATATGTACGTGTAGCATGTCCAACATCACAGTGTTGGACATGTCTTTATGCAGGGTAGGCATCATGCTACATAGTGGAGATGAGGATTGTGAAGGCTGGTGTCACCCATCCAAACATGGGCAATACCCCTTAAAGGTGATATGTGATCCGATACTGGTCACTTGAGTGACGAGTATGGCTGTACGGATGGCATCCTGTCATGACTAGGGTTGCCTCTTATGACTACCTAATAGGCTTGCTGACATCACTAGCTCAGGGAGGTAAACTGCACAGCACCATCCCTTACACACAGTGTCCATTATGTTGACCGCTGCCTAGGTGGTAGTTCATAGGTACAGGGTTATTAACCTAGCAGTGACAATGCAATATTCACCTGTCAGATTGTGCACATATATCACACACCTCACCCACAAAGCCCATTCTGTATGTTGTCTACAACACTGAGTCAGCTATTGCTCCTAGGTCATAGCCATTCACATATATGTAGATGCCTCCCATTTGTCTGTGTGGTATGGGCTACAATGAGGGGGAGTACAACAAATTAACCCTGTTTTACTGTAGCTGCCACTGGTGTGATATGCACATATTACTCAGACACCTTTTGTAGTGTTGGTTCTGTCAACAGTCCACTGGCAGCACACTCTTGTGACATACAAAGGTACATCTAGCATACTGAGTGTAGGTGGAACACAGTATGGGTGATGATGTCCTATGACCTGTCACAGGTATGATATGTAGTGTGAAATCATCTGTACTGTCATCTACATCTGTACTGCTAACAACATATACGTTGATTAAGGTTCATGGACTTTCAGACCAGACTCAGCAGGGTAATAGTGCAGTGCCTCCCACTATGAGTGGTGTCTCCACTTTGTGGGTTGTGATAACTGTTGGTGTGCACCATTCAGTGTTTTCACAGACTGACATGAAGCTATGTTTTACATGATGTGTATGTGTAGAGCAAACTGTTTTGCCATATGTGTATGATACAACCAGGGATGTGGACATGTCACATGCAGTCTGAGTGCACCTTGTACCATCATAGTTATGGTTACAGGGGCTCTGTAGTGTTCATGGATATGTGATTGTGTACTTGTTCGGGGTCAATGTGTTTATGTTATCCGACACCCTATCTGTATTGCTTATTCATGCTCAGCACTTGTTCAGAACATGTAAGCACTTCATGAGCTATAATTACTATAGCACTGAATCCTCCTCATTACCTACACAGGTAAACACTGTTTGTACTTGCATTTCCCGCTTGCTTAGAGTAAAACAGCTGTTGTACACACTTTCCTCACATATCTAGTGGGAAATATTAAATATTCAGGCATGTCCAAGTGTCAATTTCCAGTGTTATCGCCTGTCTATATGATGAATATGGGCATCATGAGGCAATATAGAAATTGTCTCATGTACACAGTCAATACTCCCCTCCTAACATACAACACTACAACCTGTGGGAGATGCACATATCTAGCCATGCTGGAGGTAAAGCTCTCTCCAACCCAGACTGAACCTGACAATCATGTGGGGATGTTAAACATTTGCACCACACCACACTCATCACATAGTCTCACTAGATCTCCACCACCACAGGCCACACATAGTAAGACTACAACATTTGCGGAGCCTCTCAATACTACTCTGTCTAGGCAACAGAGAACTCCAAAGCAGAAATGTAGGCAGCCCCCATCACCCAACACAACACCAATTACTTATAGCCCAGAGACTCAGTGTGCCCATCAACCACAGAAAATAGGGCGATATAACGTACCCAACACACTAGTCATAGGTGACTCTATAGGCGGTCACACTGATGTCCCACTCAGAAGGCTACAGAAGGTGATAGTCACTTTCAGCTGGCTGTCGGGTAACAGGATCCGCAACATAACCTATGCACTCAGGTCACTCTTGAACAGGTACAATATGACTGTGTCATTCTCAATGTTAGTGTGAATGCCCTGAGATGTAACTTCCTGGACTACATGTTCAGAGACATGGAATAGCTCTCCGATCTTGTAACCCAGGCAGATATCACCCTAGCCCTGAAAAACATTCAGCATTTGTCCAGACTGATAACGCAGTACAAGGACTGAATTATTTAATTCAACAGTTGGCTATGCTTCTGGTGTCATTCCAAGGGTATCCAGTATCTGTCTGCTTTGAATGACATGGTCGACAGAACACAATGCTTTGGCACAGATGGCCTGCACCTGTCAGCCCTGGGATTACGGATAATGTCTAAGGCTCTTGCTGCTCCTATAGTGCCTGTTTTAGGCATGGCTCAAATAAAATATTCACCACCATAACAGGAACAGGCAAGCAAAACCTGAGGGTAATGCTACTCAATGCGTGACATCTTCATCTCAAATGCACTCACCCGAGGCACTCCTTGTAATGGACCACTTCGATATCTCTGCAGTGACTGAGACCTGCTTCTAGGCTCCTGAGAGCACCCCTGCACTAACAGGCTATTACTCAGACCACACCTTTCAGTCATGTAACCAGGACCAGAACACCCACGGTGGAGGTGTGTCCATATTTCCCAAGGATATACACACCTCCAGGCTGGTTGCTTAGCACAATGCATTGGAGGTAATCCAAGTGCAACTAACTCTGGCCATAACTGCTATACAAATTGTAGCTTGCTACAGATTCCACACCATACCCCACGGTTAATGGTCTTCACTTCTTGGTGTACTGGAAAGTAGGGTTAAAACAGAAACTACTGATGTGCGACTGACACTACCCCACCATTAACTGGAATACCTACTCATGTACTGACACATTAGGCCAATGCTTTCTGGGGTTCATGACCTACAATTGGCTAGATCAACCTATCCACACCACCACCAGGGCCAACAATATCCTAGACCTGGACATTACCAACATGTGTGATTGGTGTTCCACTCCTGGGGTTATCTCCTCATTGGTCAGATCCAAACGTACGCTAATTACCCTTGTTATCCACATCCTGGCACCACACCCTTTATGGAAAACACAGTACAATATTTCTACAAAGCCAACTTCAGGCTTCTTATGACAGCAGTAGTAAACATCATGACACCCGTGCAGATGGACAATACAGTTACAACCACTGAATCATACACAACTGCACTTAATTAGCACTTACACGACTGCATGGATCATGCTATCCCAAGCAGAGCCATGATGGTACACACCAGAAAACGGACGCCACTCTGGTGGTCCACTGCCATGGACATAATGTACAACAGAAGGAGGAGACTGTTGCAAAGTAGAGTACAATCCCATGAGTGGGGAAGCTCCCTGGTCAGCCTCAGTAGGAATCTGAGATCCCTTATCACATCCTCCAAAACTAGCTACGTAAACATTACTGCAACTCATTCCAAGGATTACCACAAAGCCTTCTAGAGGTATGTCACTGCTCTCGATGGCGATATCCACATCTGCTCTGACATACAGCAGTTAGGCATGAACATTATAGAACCGACTGATATTGGCAATATCCTGGCAGATAGCTTCAGTGCTAACTTTACACCCCTCTCACACCCTAAAGGGCCCAGATCTATACAGGAACAGTGCAGAGTCCCTGCAATCACAACTACGCAGTTCAAAGCTGCACTCTAAAGCCAGGAACACAGAATCCATGTGACCACACAACATCCCAGGCTGCGATTTCCACGAACGTCAGTACAAAATGGCTCCCCACTTGGGAACCAAATTCACTAATAGCCTTGCATCAGGCATTGTGGCCCCTGAATGGTGCACAGTAACAGTTATCACACTCCACAAAGGTGGCGCCACAATGGACCAGGGGAACTATTGCTCTATATGCCTGACTAGACTGTTCTGCAAGGCTATGGAGCACATCATCATGGATCTCATTCACAGAAACATTGGTGGCCTCCAAACCTTTGATCCCACCCAGTATGGATTTGTTAGGGCCAGACCATGCCTCCTAAACTTGATGGAGTCCTTTGAGACAGTTACCAAGGCAGTAGATGAGGGTAAGGAAGTCCACACAGCCTATCTTGTCCTCTCAAAGGCTTTCAACACCGTTCCCCATTCTGGTATTGTCAACATACACATCCACCTGCACATCAGCCCCTACGTCACGAGATGTTATGCAAAGTGGCTCATGGACAGAACCCACACAGTGAGGGTAGCATACCCTAGTTCCTACTGTAAATCAGTTACAATTGGCGTCCCCCAGTCCTCGGTCATAGAGCCCCTCATGTTCAGTATATGCTTCTCTGAGGTACAGGCTAGCACAGAAGGACCTACCCTGAATAGGATTGCAGATGACTGCAAACTAGGGGCCATGATTGATTCACGAGCTGATACAGACACCCTCCATAAGGGTGTCACTTTGACGGACACCTGGTGTCAATAACATGGCCTCAAGCTGCATGCCACAAGGTGCATAGACATCCCCTTTGGATTACACCAATCACCCATTGACTATCACATAGGTGGTAGTCCCCTACATACATAAGACATAATAAGGGATCTTAGGACCCAAGTAGATAGCATCCACTCCTTTGATAACCATATTGCCAAGGTGGTGTGGATATCCTTCTACATGGCCACCCTAATCTGTAATGGGTTTGTAGCCAGAACAAAGGCAACCATTGTACCTCTCTACTCATGACTTATGAAACACATTAAAGGGTACAACACCCCATTTGGGATGTACCTTACAAGACAACAGCAACGGCTTTAAATACCACAACATTACCACACCAAGAGGATTACTGACCTCCGAAGAATGACGTATACAGCCCAACTACAGAAACCCCAACTGTACTCATTTGCATACCGCATACTCAGAGGTGATCTCTGCTGAACATACAAGGCCCATGTCCAAAACAATATTGATGGATATGCTCCACATAAGCAAAAGCCACTGAGAGACACATGCTCTGGGATATGTACCTAAACGCAATGATGACTAGGACATGCTGGAGGGATACATTCCTGACCCGGACACTCACCATGCTTTGGAACATGATTCTTATGTACATCAGGCAGGGACCCTCACTAGCACTCTTCAAGAGATACCTCGATGGGTGGATGGGAGACAGACATGTACATCAGGGATCACTGCAGTAGCTCTGCTCTACAGAGGTGCAGGAAATGAATGGCTCTGCTGTTCACAGGCACAGGACACTAACCTAGGGAGGTGCCGCAAGTGAAAACACTGTAGTTAGGCTTACAAATGGACTTGGCAAGACAGCATAGTACCTAACTATGAACCTATGAAGCTATTACATGTCCTTTGTGCATGGATAATTGACTAGCTCTTCCATTTCAATTAGCTATCATGCTGATACACTGTCTGGTGACTACAAGTCATATGTATCCTGTTATTGTGTATTGTACATGCCAATAGACATACCTGATGTTTTCATAATATAACAGTAATGCTATGTAAAATGTTAGACATATCTACCTGCAATACTGTACATTTCACATTTTTGCAACAATGTCCCACAATGCAAATCATAATTGCACAGCAGGACCAGATTAGACATGTTATTCTCGGTTATACGCCCATACTTATGGCTACTACAGTATATCAACATATACTATCCCCTGTTATGGAATGTACTTGTTGGACAAACCCTGCCACTGACAGTGGCTAGAGTGGAATTGTTGTGTTTAAAGTCCTTATGTAGCATCCCTTGTGGTGTATGAGGTGTTTACCTTGTGGCCCACAGCAGTACACACAATTTCTACGAGCGTTACTATGCTCAACAATACATCACTACATAATACCTTTTCCCACTATATGCATTGCATACACTTTCATTAATACAGAACAGGCACTACATACACTAACATACTGAGTGTTCTACATACCATCTTAGTAGTCCGAGTCGATGATAATATCAGTCCTATTTCTTTTCTGTTTTAACGTTTTTCTCATATGTATATACGGTTTGAATGCATGACAAGCCATCCTTTTATACGTAGATACCAGTAACATGTGGTATCCTGCCACCAATTGGCATTCTGGAGTTGATGATTACATGCACATCAGCTGTGCAGCTACTCCATTAGCCATTTACATGGCAACAGAGGGGTAGAATTGAATACTCCACTTGGCCATTGTCCCTTTGCCCTACCTTCAAGGAAGATGGCCTGGATGTGTTGTTTGTGATGAATTGCAACAGCTTTATGGAGAGACACAGATATATTTTAACTTCATGGCCCACGTGGATTGTGTGTAGTGGCTAGAGGATGTAGTTCTACATGTGAGTGTAGCTGTTATATCAGCTGTCTGATATGGGATTATTGCAAACAAACTCTGTAACATCGGCGTCTGTTCCGTTGTACAACAGCAACGATTTCACATAGGGCCATTATAATGTGTCTCTCACAAGGTATGTTAAGGCTTCTGCAGATGTCATAGAGTGAGTGGATGTTTGTGATGTTATTACAGTCTGTATTGCAATTATTTCAGGTGTGGGGAAGATGTAGGTGGGTGTACATAGCAGATGAAGGTGTGTAGGAACTGCATTTATACATATTCCATATGTGTGTGAGGGCTCCTTCCCTAATTGAAGACCTATCATTTAGTAGACTACTACTATGGTTATTGCAGACTTATTCATTAAGCCATTGTTAATTGGTTTCTATATAGCATGCGGGTGATGTTGGTCCTTCAATCCCTTCGGAAATACATCGGTATGTAAAGAAATGTTGCTACATGAAAGCTGTCTTGTGTATTTCTGTCACAGATATTTGCACTCATTGGAGTTGTTTTGGTGACTGAACCTCTTTGGCTTGGGTTGCTACCTTTTCAAATGGCCATAGTTGGACATTTGCAGGACACACATCGGATTTTAGAGGCTGACACATACCCACGGTCAGTACAAAGTATAGAACTTTACATATATGCCTATATAAAAGCTTATATTCTTGTAGCGGTTTACTTGCTTATCCTGTTTCTTGTTACATGTAGGTATTTTAGATACAGATGACTATTTTTTGCAACCATTACATTAACTATGGAACATGCAGAATGTCTCGAGATTGTAGGACATTAGTATTTGTACTTATTTTGGTCAGGACACTACCGCACATAGAGGGAATGCCTCTCGCAAGGTGGGACAGGTGGTAACCCTATCTTTAGCTCATGTCCATAAGCACATATTTGTAATAGTGTATTATAGCAATAACCCACGCCTGGGTGTGGGTAATGGTGAATTTACCCACGGTTGGTGTGGTTTGTTCACGAGGGCGAAGCCCGAGTGGCCAAACAAAGACAACAGTGGGTAAATCCAGCATTACCCACACCCAGAAGTGGGTTATTGCTATTATTCAATGACATTACTTAAGAAGAAAAATAATTACTTTTCTTAAATAATGGCATTGTACAATGCCTCCTTGCTGCCCTTCCGCAGCTGTCTGTTATTCTGCGGCAGTTCTGATGTACTGCACATGCTTATGCAGTACATCAGAGCTGTGGGCAAAAGCAACAGAGAAAGCAAGATCTCCATTGCTTTTTTAAAGCTGTCTCGCTATGTTAAAGGAGTTTAACATAGTGAGACACTTTGTAAAAAGCAATGGAGATCTTGCTTTCTCCATTGCTTTTGCCCACAGCTCTGATGTACTGCATAAGCATACGCATGCACAGTACACCGCTGCTTTTTTAAAACTGTCTCGCTATGTTAAGTTCCTTTAACATAGTGAGACACTTTGTAAAAAGCAACGGAAATCTTGCTTTCTCCATTGCTTTTGCCCACAGCTCTGATGTACTGCGTAAGTATATGCATGCGCAGTACATCAGAACTGCCGCAGAATAACAGACAGCTGCAGTAGGGCAGCAAGGAGGCATTTTACAATGCCATTATTTAAGAAGAATAATTATTTTTTTTCTTAAATAATGTCATTGTATAATAGCAATAACCCACTTCTGGGTGTGGGTAATGCTAGATTTACCCATGGTTGTCTTTGTTTGGCCACTCAAGCTTTGCCCTCATGATCAAACCACACCAACCGTGGGTAAATTCAGCATTACCTACACCCAGGCGTGGGTTATTGCTATAATATAGACTCCATATCCTTTGTTCATAACGTTTGGTCGTGGCGGAAATTGTGATTGCTATGGTCCATGTTGTGCACATATTTGAAGACTTCAACTGCTATATACGGCATACCCATGGATTCAAGGAAGCACACACTACCAACAACCACATTACCGTTCGCAGACTCCCAAACCCAACAATACCGAACACTCAAACTCGCGACAGTCAAACTCCCGGAACTAACACAAACACAGAACACACACATGCACATACAGACACACTGCTACCCATCACATCCAAACAAACCATCCTACACTACGTATGGCCAGGTGGCCATGCCCCATACACACCCCATGTGGGTGGCTGCAGCCCCCACACCACTCCTACTGTAATAATCTACCTCTGAGATAGCACAAACAGACACATGAAGCAAACACACACACACACACACACACACACACACACACACACACACACACACACACACACACACACACATTACAGTCCCAAGGAAACACACACCACACTCAGAACACACACTTACACACACTGCAGCAATCAGAAACACACTTAAACACAGTACCTACCTGGACCGCAGCACCAGAAGCACTAACTAAATGTCCCTTAACATCATGATAATAGTACTCGCGGTTCTAGTGTCCCGGTACTGTGGTCTTTCAGTCTTTAAGCCTCGTGATTACACGTGTCAGTATGTAAAGCATTCGGTATTTGGTAGTATCCTATTTATATGTACCTCCATGGTTGTGTACATGTTGTTAACCTATCTATATATTTGCATATACATATATATATATATATATATATATATATATATATATATATATATATATATATCCGTATATATCGACATATATCTCTCTATCACCCTTTCTATCTATATATATATATATATATATATATATATATATATATATATATATATATATAGAGAGAGAGAGAGAGAACACACCTTTCATTGGGTACATGGTGGTGTGTGTTTTAATCTGTCACAAAACACACCTGCCGATGGTACATCACAGGTAGCTCAGCGGTAGGTGATTGTGTACATGGTTGCGTGTTCTATTCCTGGCAGTGGTCGTTTTACCTCTCAAAGCAGGCACTATTAGAACAAGAGTGAATAATGCATATTTCAGCGGTTCTGGCCAGCTTTACCCATGATCTGCATGATATTCAGCAAAGCTTAGACCTGTTTTGTGCATATCCGTGTAGTCATGTTTAAACAACGCTTACCGGCACTTGCCGGCACATAAACCTGCTAACATGTGCTTAAACGTGCTCTAATGACCTGCATCCAACATCCATTATTCGGGACATCAGAATTACGTAACAGCCCTTGCAGGTCGTGGAACCAGGAACATGCATGAGACAGTCAGTGGCTTTACCACTGGGGCATCTGGGATATGTACAAGTGTTATGGTGTTTAGTATGTGGACTGTACTACAGCTGTTCCTCCATACTGCAAACAAATGTGTAACTCAGTTAGTTTACATATGGATGATACCTATTAATGGTATGTCCAAGTGATGCTTAATGGATGTGCTCCAGCTATGGGAATCTATGTCACAGTGAGCCACACACTGTAATGTGCTACACCTTGCCACAACCATAACTAGAGAATGCTGGGGTGACAGATACATGTCATGAGTACTCCCCATGCTTTAGAACTACATCCCTGATTACATTATATGGAGCCACTCATTAACACACCATGGAATCCTTGCAGAGTGGGTGGGGCACAGTGGTTACACCCCAGGGATCCCACAATTGGCTCTGCTCCACAGAAGGACAGTTAGTTAATCAATGGGGTGGCGACGGCAGACACATTTTGGCTAGGCTGATGAATGGCCTCTGACAATTAGGCATGTACCTACCGATGTACCTAGGAACCTATACATGCAGTATCAACAAATGCTGTTGGCTTAATTTACTGTTCAGGTGTTGACTTACCTTGTACAAATAGCTGCTGTGTGTGCAATAGTTGAGGGCTGCCTATGTAGGATGCACACAGTAGACCACCTATACATGACAATTTACAGGTGGTCGTGTGTGTGTGCCATCCATTTTACTGTGTGTGCAGGTGGAGAAGTGTGTCAGTCCATAGGGGCCTACACTGTCAGTGTATGTGCTGTATGTTCCCTCATTGCCAAGGCATGGGCATATTGGGCATGTCTCCATCTGCCTACTGGGGCTGGCACAGGGTGTTCATGGTCTGAATCCCTCTGCACCTGTGATTCCCTTGGCAATTGCGGTGGGCTGTGAGGGCCTTCACCATTATGTCCCTGCTGCAGCTGTATCCACAGGATCATATTATGTAGCATGGCACATACTATGAAGATGTGGGCACACGTGCCTGGAGAGTACTGCAAAGCTCCACCAGATATGTCCAAGCAACAGAACCATGATTTCAGCATCCCAAACACACACTCTATGATGATTCTGGTTTGTGCATGTGCCTCATTATGGCTTTCTTGCATGGGTGTGTGTGCATTTCTGATGGGAGTCATCATCCATGGCTCCAGTGCATAGCCTGCATCCCCCACAAGGTGGCCATATGGGATGTCCCCCTTGACAAATACCTGGTACAGCTGTGAGGCATGCCAGATGTGGGAGTCATGGTAGCTTCCAGGGCTGCCAGCACACACATCCGTGATAATGACCTGGGCATTGCACATGACCTGGCAGTTGATGAAGTGGTATCCCTTGCGGTTTATGTAGCGCCTACCATGCTCACCGGGTGGTGACTTGATATGTATGTGCATGCAGTCTATTGCACCCAGTACCTCCGGGTTGTCTGCCACATGGTGGAAGAGGTGCATATTGCTAGACAATTCATCCTGGGTTCGGGGGAAGTATATATGCTCATTGGCATGTGGTAACATAGCATCCAGGAACTGGTGGAGTACCCTGAATGCTGATGCCTGTGAGATCCCCATGATATCTCCAGTTGGCCTTTGAAAGGTACCTGTGGCTAGTATTCTCAAGCTTACACATACCTTTGTGTCCACTGGGATGGGTTCCCCTCTGTTGTTTCTGGCTCTGAGAAGTGGCCGGCACAGCTCAACGATTTGCTGTATGATGTCCCTGTCCACCCTGTAATGCTTTACTATCTCCAGATCATCTAGTCCCTGGTAGGTTACCCTTGGTCTGAACACTCTTCTCCTCCTCCGAGGCCTGAGGCGGTTGTCAGCATCATCCTCCACACCACCTTCAGTCTCCAACACATGGTGATGAATCACAGCTATGGCAGTTCCCAACAAGTACATTGTAAAAGTTCCCCATCTGTTTACACCGATGGTGCAGTGTTTGGGAATACACGAGTGTGTGTGAGGTGCCTTCACACTTTATACTATTGTGCTTTGGAAACTGATGATGTCATAGGGTGTATATGTACAATCAGAGCTGCAGGGTATCTTACTTATGTGTTTTACCGCAGGTACTGCTATTGTGGTGCCTTTGGTGTTGAATTACATTTAGCTGCCGTGGATCACCTCTTGCCCTGCTGTGGATCACCTCTTGCCCTTGCCTTCACTTTTCATAACGATTCCTCTCCCATTGTCAGGCATGCATCCAGCAGCCTGCTTTCTTGTTTTTTACTTTCCCAACCCAGGATTGTGTTGCGAAATGTGTTCTATAGCCGATCTACTGCAGGTTTGCTTTGCTCTGCAGTGACAGTTCTCTTTTCTTTGTAATCTGGCACCTCCCCTATCCTGTTCTGCAGGTTGCTATTAGCAGCCTTGTTAGCTACCATCAATGGCCCACTGTGACTTAATAGGTGTTAATTACTCAGTTGTACTCCAATTAACCTACTGCAGCATTTCCTTATTGTCTTCCTGTAACCTCCCTGTTTCAGCTGTGGTGCGCGCTGTGCACAGCCGTTTACTGGGTTTCAAGAGCGTTGTCATCCACGTACACATGCACTTTCAGTCACCATGTGTGCTCTCAGCTAAGCAAAGCTATGGCTACATCCACACCCCTATCCTGCGGCTTTGCTTAGCAATGGGCAACCTGGATTAGCAATGCTCCAATGTGCTTACAGCTATGGTGGCACACCCCACTGATGATGTCATGTATACCTCCAGGCCACTCCTCGGTGTTGTACCGCTGCACCATATGGTACATGCTTAGGCCGGCGGGACGTTTGCTATTCAGTATTACTTGCCTCATTTGCATGGCATTGACTACTAATTCATAGTTACTGCGCCGAACACTGTCACAGACCCTTAGCAACCCTTGCACCTTGGTTGTGGTGTAGTATGCATACCACTGACTATTATGACAAAATCATGATTTGTGTTACATTGCAATTTTATGACATCTGTATATATTTTCTTTGTGTTCCCGTTTGCGCACACATGCCCTGCGGTTGTACTTTGCATTAGTGTGGCCATGACATTAAATGTTATTTTTTATGTGTTGTGCTTGTTTTTTTATGCCATTGGCTATATATTTAGCCATTGGCATATGTTAACTTTGTAATACGTAAGTTTGGCTGGCTTTCATGGCTCTGATGTTCTGTTTGGAAAAATGTAAACCGTTTTTTTTGGTTTACATTTCTGTATGCTTACACTATGCTTGCACCACTGCATGAATCGCTATGTACCTTCATTTGCATGCTGCACTACTACGCATGGGGTGATTAGCATACATGAGCCGAGAGCTGCACAGATCTGGCATATGCTGGTAGTGCACATGGAATTGGATCGTACCTGAATCGCTCGACGGCCATATTTAGTGTTGTACCGCCTATGCTACACCTGCACCTGGTGCAAGCTTGTGTGTATATATATATATATATATATATATATATATATATATATATATATACACACACACACACATATATATGTAGATGTATATATATTTATATATATATATATATATATATATATATATATATATATATATGCATATACATACATACATAGATATACATTTTATATATATATATATATATAGAGAGAGAGAGAGAGAGAGAAAGAGTATATATAGCTATATAGATATATTTATATATAAGATTATATTACATGGTCAAAAAAACATATGTTCACATGTTAAGACATCACTGAATGGAACATCTAACCAGATTGTCTTCCAAATGCTGATATTTTTTGGGATGGAACATTTGCCCTTAACCCAATGTTGAGTGACATCAAAGATTGGTGTATATATCTACCTATCTATCGATATATCGATATCTATATCTGCAAAAACACCACTAATTTTGTTGCTCGCATTCAGAGGATCAGCTGATGTTTATCAGTGGTGCACCACAAACACCCTGGTTAATTAAATATTCTATCTCCACGGTCACATATCCATGGAAAAAAGAAAGGACACCCTACAAAGGGAATCAGTGCTGGTGCACAAACACAAACATCTACAAATCAGGGGGTAAAACAGGATGGTGGGCATTACCAATCTAAAGAAAATCTTCTAAATTACATCCCTAACAACTCCCATGATTTATTTATTTTAACATTTGTTTACCAGGAAAGTCTGACTTGGAGCAAAGCCTCGGGAGAAATGCTCCAGACACATGTCTTTGTGAAGTGGAAGAAACTCACACGAATGCAGGGAGGACATACAGACTCCACTCAGAAGGCACCCCAGCCGAGAATCAAACTGGAAAGCCTCTTGTTGTGAGGCAACAACTCAACCGCTGCACCACTGTGCTGTCCAAAATGAAAAATGAGCCAAAAATACCAACTATGGACTTCTATGGTTTCCAACAAAATGGCTTTACAGTCAAATGTCCTTCTAGTCATTTTTTTTCATTTGTGTTTCTGTCAAACCTAGCTTTGATGGGAGTCTAAGGTATATATGTATATAGAAATATATACATATATATGTGTGTGTGTATGTTATATATATATATATATATATATATATATATATATATATATATATATATATAAAAACAGTCAAAACACCTTTAACTGAGACCCAATCAAATTCAAAAAGTCAAGTCTGATCTCAGTAAAAAAAAATATTGTTCTTACTGGAGAAAACCCATTCACACTAGATTGGTGCAAACTGTCACTGTCTTACTGAAACTGTAAAAACTATCTTCGTCAGTTCAGGATCGGTGAGCAGGCTAGTTTGTTGGCAGCATCCCTTGCAGAAACAAGGGAATGTCCAAATGACAGCACATTGCTCACTCCCATTCTTTGCGCAGAATGCACAACAGCAAAAATGGGGTAACCTAAGTACCCCTGATGGCTACATACACTGTAAAACAAACATCTCTGTTTAAGTGCAACATTGACATTGACAAATGTCTCACACTGTAAGACAAACATCTCCGTTTAAGTGCAACATCAACAAATGTCTCATGAAAGTTTGGAAAATGGGTTGTTCAGGCTGGAGTAACTAACTCTTTATTGATGTATGTTTTGTTTCAGCTGTATCTTTGATATATACATATAAGTGAGAAGTTTCGGCATTATGTAAGATTAGAACTCACCATATGGGTGGACAGATCTTGCTATGTCGAAACGCCCCTGCTGTCGCATACACTGTGATGATGTTTCTGCCTACTGAAGGGGCTACTACTGATTGGTAATGATGTTTTAATAAAGGCTGTTTCATAAAAAAAGCCAAACTAAACACTAGGGAAAAGTCGACTAGCTGAAAGCAATCTCTACATTCTCCTTGGTTTACTTAAGCTCAGGAGGAAAAGAAGGCCTCATGTCAAACAAACATTTCAAATATATTTTTAACATAGGCACTGCAAAGTATAAGAGCAGAGCAGTTATGGATTTCAGATTCAGAAAATGAAAGTTACTTAAGTATAATTTATGACATTATAAAGTAGATTGAGACATTTGTCTCAAGGGTAAAAATCAGCTTTTTCACAGCTATCAGTGCAGTGTATGCTACTGTTAGCAAATTGTGGCCACCCACTGCCTGCATGATGACATGTTAGCCTACTGTGCCCACCCACTGCCTGCACGACCAGAGGAAGGTGAGTATCCGTTTTAAATATCGTCAAAGACTCTACTTAGTCAAACATTTGGAATACTGAAAGTTTCTTATGACATCAAAAGTGATTGAATAGACAGATGGATGAGTGATCAGGTAACAGCAGGGACTGGGAATTTGCCCTTTCCTCACTGTTGTGCAATCTCAGAGTTGGTTTATGTAGGTTGCCGGGAATGCGAGGGCTGGACTCTTTGAATTTTGAATTTTTTTAGGTTAATATTTGTGTGTTCGGCATTATAAGTGTTCAGTTATATGTATGACGCTCATACTTATGTACACACACACACACACACACACACACACACACACACACTGTGTATAAAACTTAGTTTCCTAATTTAGCAGTTCCCTTGCTACTCTCCTTTCCCTGTTTGCACAGATAAACAACAGATTTAGATTTCTTGTTGGCTCCCTGCTCCAAATCAGGAACTTGAGATGATACTACTTGTTGCCTTTTCCTTACAGCTAAATGTCCTGCTACCATCTACGGACTAGGAGATAACCGTGCACTTATTTTGCTGATCTGGGACTGTTATTCCAACCTGAGCAGAGGACTGATGTCCACCTTTGGCTAAGTCCCATTTATTATGTGCACACAGCAGTGATTCTATTATACAGATATCTGTGGTTATGGTGAATGTTCTCATACAACTGCACTTTATTTGTGTGTTCTTTTTAATTGTGCTATTAAGGATGTATTTGCAGATAAAATGAAGTCTAAATCTAAAAATATCTGAATGCAGTGAAATAATATATGTTTTCGGAGCTTTTTATGATTTAAACGGTTTGGGTGATGTAAAAGGCCAGCCGTTACAATACTGAAGATTCAGAGTGATAGCATTAAATAGCTGTCACTGAGACACATTCTGTGCAGAATACCAACTATTAGATGGTAAAAACATTTTGTATTACACTTTTCAGTACTAGATATTATGTATTGTTTGTTGTGTTGACTACTTATCTAGTCATTATGGTTTGCTGGAAAAAGTGCAGTTTTTACCACTCGGGAAGGAATTGGTATAATTTCAAGCTGTGGTATATTGCTACACCCCAAATAATTCCTGCATGGACTTTGTAGTATCTCTGGGATTTAAATCATAGATCCAGTAGTTTTAATATGGCAAGAATAACCAATCAACCTGTCATAGGTTCATAGGTTCATAGGTGTGTACTAGACTAATGGCCCTGGAGCCTTTACAAGCCTACCCCCATAGGATTACCCTGGCATCCTGCCACCCGACCTTAGTTCCCAGTGCCTCTGTCGAGTAGAGCCATGGGAGTGATCCCCGGGGTGAATTTTCTATTTCCCATCAATCGTCAAGATTTGTCTTGAAGAGGGGCAGTGAGGTGCTCTGTTTGACATGTATGGGAAGTCTATTCCATAGCATGGGCAGTCTCTGGGTTTTGAACCTGTCCCTCCATTATGTTCTGTTGATTGTGATAATGAGGTTGAGGTCTCTGCAGCATGTGGTGCAAAGGGACTGGGATTTCCTTAGATGTAGCATTTCTAACAGAGCTGGGTCAGACATGGCTTTGTAAGTCAAGCAGAGATCACCTCTAAGTAGACGATATGAGACAGAGAATATTGGGAGTTTTTTGGGTCTGTCCATATAGGACAGGTGTTTAAGGCTTAGGATCCTCTTTGTGAGGTACTTTTGCGGGCTCTTCAGTTGTTGCAGGTGTCTAGTGAGGTACATGCCAAATGCGGCATTGTACTCGATGATTGGCCTAATGAGGGAAGAGTAGCGGAAGACAATGACCTCTTTCTCCTGGATGTAAAACCCTTAGTAATGAGATGTGCCTCATAGAAGGACTTTCTAACCACAGTGGCAATGTGATGGTCAAAAAAGAGGTTGCTGTCAACCTTTGTTCCCAGATCTCTTATACCACCTTCTGTGTTCAGTGGGCTACCATCAATGTGGTAATTCATGGGAACCGGGTTTTTCCAAAAGGGGATGACGACACATTTTTTGGCATTGAGCTTAATGCCATGGTCCTAACACCTGTCGATGGTCTCAGTGAGGCCTTTCTGTAGGATTTCAGCATCACTTGGAGAGTATACAATATCTCCCAACTTGCAATCATCCGCAAACTTTGTCAGCCAGCGTACCTTCGTGTTGGCCTGGACTTTAGAGAAGTAGATACCAAACAGGAGAGGACCCAGGACCGAACCATGTGGGACTCCACTCGAGACTGGTCGACAGTCTGACTTAGAGTCAGCTACTTTCACACTGTGGGTTCTATCTGTGAGCCAGTTTGCAATCCACCTAGTGATATAGGGGTTGATGCCTAGCTTATTGAGATTTTCTATGATTCCTGAGTGGGGAGTGGTATCAAAGGCCTTGGCCAGATCAAGGTAGGCTGTAGGAATCACCTTGCCTTCATCCACAGCTCTGGTGATTGACTCAAAGAAGTCGACCAGTTTGAGCAGGCATGATCTACCCTTCACAAAACCTAACTGTGTGGGATCCAGAGTTTGGAAATTCCCTACATCCTTGTTTATTAGGTCCATGATGATACTCATCATGGACCTAACACAGTAGAACAACAGATTAATCGGTCTATGCAGATGACTAGCCCTTGCTAGGTACAAGTGCATGCAAACAGCAATGCTGGGATGAGTTGGGATCTCTATGTGCCGAAGTAATACAAAAGGAAGAAATGAGAAAAAGAGCCAGTTAAACATCTGAGTCGTTAATTATAATCTGGATTTGTATACATATCTGGGTAACTGGAATCTGTAAAAGTCCTGATTGATGATAGAATGACAAACAGTAATGAAATCTGCATTTTAAATGTAGAGCATGAGTTTATTCCAATAGAGACCTCTCCTGCCACCTTGGCCAAGCCTTTTAGGGAAGCAAACATCAAAACAATAAGCAGTTTAAATAGGATATAAAGTCACATTTAAGATATAAATAATTTATTTTTTTCTTGTTGCATTGTTCATCCAATTTTTTTTTTTTTGTACACATAATTATACTAGTAAATCTTTAAATCTTTAAATTTCACGGCCATAATGAAACTAGTGTTGTATACATAATTATGGGTCTACTTCACATCACCTAAAACCCATCTGACTAACTTGCATTTCACCGAGACCAAACCACGTAATTTTCAAAATGCTGAAAACTTATTTGACTGAATCTCATTTCACTGAATTGTAAGCCATATACATGATGTGGGCTTCCATTCACCTGTGACTTGTTTGTGATAAAAAGAATTTCTGTAACTTACACTGCTGACTGTCAGAATACCGACAGAAAGTAGTGTTGTAGTGTTTTTAAATGTGGATTTTTTTCTCTTTATATTTTTAGGGGAAGCATCTAAAGTAATATGACAGATGTTTTGTGCATTCCCAGCAGTAGTGGCAGCGTGTAGAGTACTGTAAGGAAAGTAAAAGGTATATGCCCTTTTCCGCACTGTAGTGTGATCCTGGAGTTACTGCGGTGGTGGTGCTGCAGTAGCGTTGTCGCCTCACAGTTAGACGTTGCCCGTTTGATTCTCAGTTAGAGCGTCTTCTGTGTGTCGACATGCATGAATGGACCTTCCTTCATTGAAGGTTGTGCGTTAGGCCCGGCAAGCCAATCATTAGCGGACCGAAGTTCCCCTGTGGCGACCCCTTACCGGGAAAAGCCGAAAGACACAAAACAAGTGTGATCCTGGAGTTAGTATGTGTGTGTATATATATATATATATATATATATATATATATATATATATATTTTTTTATATAGTTAGGGGGTGGAGGGTGTTGGTTTGGTTTTATATTGTCTGGTTTCTGTTAAGAGGGTAAGTAAGTCGTTTTTAAGGTCTGGAAAGAGGTAGTTATTAGTGTTGTGAGTATTCTTTTTATGGTTTAACTTTTAGTCTTTTGAAATTTAGCATTGTAAGCTTTTGGTGAAATGAGATTCAGTCGAATGAGTTTTCAGTATTTTGAAATTAGGTGATTTGGTCTCGGTGAAATGAAAATCAATCAAATGGGTTTTAGATGATGTGAAGTAGACTCCATAATTATACGTAGTAAATCTGGACAGCTCACCATCGTAATGAAACTAGTGTTGTTTTTATAAAACCTGTAAAATATTTAAGCTTTCTAAATGTAGAAAATGTAACTGATTAATATATGTAATAAGTTTTAGAGACATACTTTTAAATCATGTCACAAGTACAACAACATAATGCTAGTAGGGAAGGGAGAAAATTAAAGCTGTGTAAGCTTTTAAAACAATGAACTTAAATTTCTCAAAACCCTGAAGTTCATTTGGGAATGTAAATCATCTTTTGAACATATAAATAATGTATCTGTGATATCTTTAAAAACTTGCCACTGCTTTCATTTTGCTTATGGGACTCCATAGCATGAATCTGAACGTGTCTGCTGATGTAGTATGAGACAGTCTTAATGCATTGCCACAGAATTTTTACTTTATGTCTGCATAAATCAAAATGCTTTTGAATGTGTAGTTTGATTCTCTGCATGATCTGTATTACTTAAACCACAAGCACAACCGCAGATAATTACATACATTCTGCCTACAGAATTTCTTAAACAAATGCTTCACATGGTGAATACATCCAGTACCAACCACACTTTTATCTCTTTTAACATAACCACACATGTGACATTAACTATAGGGGAAAGTCATTTCAGGCAGAGGAAAATATTTTCTTCTCTTCTTTTCACTATGCTAAAAAAATGGCTATACATAAGCCTGTACCTAGGGATTTTGGCCTTGTGATATTCAGTGTTGGAATACAGGTTCAGTTGTTTTCTTAAAATATAATCTGTTAAAATGTGCTGTGATGTACACACCATGCTTCCTGTTTGGCTCAAAATGATTTTATACGTGATGACAAAGCATCACTCAGACTCAGGCTTTTGTTGTTACTCTTACTCTCCGTGCTGCATTTGCCTAATAGTAGAGTATTAATTTCCTTCATCATGCTCTTTTATCCCTGTGTGTGTTTGTCACTCATCAATTGTTTGCTGTAACTCCACTGTATGAGGCATTTACTAAATACCCTTATTGACCTGTACGGTGTTGATTTTTTTCACTTTCTTCTGTTGTTTACACTTAATGTAATGGATAAAGCATGCCTGCTTATGAATATTTGTTCAAAATGCAAGAATCTGTTTTATGTTGTTGGTAAACAAGACCATGAGTATTGCTACTACCCACGCAAATTGCAGCACACAATGCACTAAATGTTTATGAATCCCGGCCTTTGTCGTGATTAAACCTTTGCCATTTAATAACTCTTTCTAGTCGTGTGCTGACCCGTCCTACTGCTAGTATTCTTCTTCATTAGACTGCGTCTTCTTGTTGTCAGAATCCTTATCTCATCAGAGCTGTACCTGATTCTCTTTTTGACTGTGCTCCAGTCTTCTGTAGCTCTGTTAAAATTTTATTTTATTTATTTATTTATTTTATTTTATTTTACATTTGTTAACCGGGCTAGTCTAGCTGGATATATGTCCATTTTCAGTAGAGGCCCTCCACAGATAGTAAATTACAAGGAGACAAATAATAAAACAAATTCAGTACAAAAAGAATATATGTTTAGTAAAACAAAAAAAAAAATAAAATTTGTAGGGAACATAGTCAAAAAATTATTATTTAGTAAAACATTACAAAATATCAAGATTAACAACATATATATGAAATCTGTTGGAGAGAAAAAAAAGTAGAATGGGAGACTCAGAAAGGAATACATAGGCAGAAGACCGAAAAAAAAAAAAAGCCATGTAAGCTTTCTATTTATATTACCTGCAGTAATCTCAACACTTTCTGAGCATTGTTAACTCTTGTTTTTCCAAACTTCTTTTTTTGGGCTATACCATTTCCATGCCTTAGTTGCTATGACAGCATCTTCTTCTTCTCACTCTATGCTCATTCATGCCTTTGGGCCAACAATTTGTGTATTACTGCCACAGTTAAAAGACAGGTAAGAGATGGGTTTGTTTCGGACAAAATGGTCTGATCACTGATAATCTCAAGAAATTTCAGAGTAGGAGAAGTATGTAAAAGAACTTTTTACAATTGTAAAATGCTCTTACTATAAACATATCCTAGTTAACACCCTAGCCACTGTTAAGAGGTTCACAGTTAAATTCTTCCTTCATACTGAATCTGATATGTCTTGATGGCAAACTCCAAAGTGGTGTAATCTGCAGTTATGTCCACGTGATCCCCGCAGCATCACATTACACAGGCCTGTTCTCTCTCTCCCAAATGTAATACTACCAACATTGGACTAGGTTCAGTTATACTCTTGCTGATTCATCTCTTCTCTTCACTAGCAGTGTTATCAAAATAGTTACGTAAATTTAGGGATGAAACAACAATTTATGCTGATGTATTTGCACCAGATTATTTAAACTTGGAGAATGTTTCCGCCCCTTAACTCACATTGTTACCCACTTGCAATAATCGGACTCTACCTCTGATACGAAAGTGACCAGCGCCATCAAACTAGTAATCAGAAGGATATGTCTTACTATAGGCTTATTGATGTCCAATCCATCCTCTTTAAAATATTTGAAAAACTGCTACTAACCTAGTCTTCTAACTGCTGTTTAACTGCATCTTGAAAACGTTATGCTACTTATTCTGTTTTGTTACAGTTTTTTGTTTTTCTGTTTTATTCTTGTTTCTTTTTATCAAACCTGCTTTGGACAGTGGACTCTTTACAGTGAAATCTTCCAAATTACCAGCTAATTTTGCAAATGTTTACTCATCCAGGCATAACTGCACAATAGTGTTAACAAACATAGCTCAGACAGCCATTTCAAAACTGCAGCCTTAACTGATTCAGTAACTCAAAATTCTGTTATTGGACCTTTGTGTCCAACTTAGTATATGAGATATTTTCAGGTAGGCAGACAGAACCCACAGGGTCTTCTTCAGTTATGAATTTAAAAGTTGAGTCAAAATAAACACGATGTTACCCATGGCTTACAACAAAGTGGTACCCAGGATGGATGTGTAATTCAGATAATACTAAAAAAATAAATAAATAAATAAAATAAAAAATGCAAACACTTGTCCAAAAAGCAAAAACTAAACCAGACAAAAATGCTGTTTCAGTTGTTACACTGTAAAATAGATGGCAACCTTAAAAACATAAAAAAAATTGAGCTATAGTTAGCACTTTTGTTTCACTTCAAGTAATGTAGACATGACTTCCAGCTATGGTAAAGCTATTGTTCGCACTGCATTTATACTTTGTTTAAAAATCACACAACTATTCACAAGACTCAAGACAAAAATAAATAAATAAATAATAAAAACCTGTGTTATTTTATTTTTTTCACATTTTTATCCTTATGAAAACACTTAAAATTAATATGTTTATCAATTTCTGGAAATGTGCATACATTTAGTAAAATGCATCACTTAAATTCCCTCAGGGCCAGCAGATTATCTCTATTGTTATTGTGACACTGCCTGCCCAGCTCTCTGGAAGTTTGTAAATAATTCTATGTCATTTGTGAATATTGATAGGATTTATACAGAACTGAACTATGCCATTTGTGAATATTGATATGGTTTGTACAGAATTGTATGTTACGTCCTGAGCTTCAAGAATGTAACCATAGCGTACCCTGCTGGAGCATAGAAGATTAACTTACAAAACTTCAAGAAAATAAGTTGAAATTAAGTGTTTTACGATGTGCTATACAAGTAAGTTAATGCACCAATGAGACAGGATGTCTAGAGCTAGAAGTTTTTTCTATTGTCTTGGAGAAAAATAATTACTAGGTTTGAAATGTAAAGTGTTGTATTGCTTTATTGCTTCATAGCAGCTGCACATCTGAGAGATATGTATTTTTCTCTGTCCAGTATTTTGGTTTTTTAGATATGTATTTTTACCTTATTTTTAGCCTGGGAACTGAAGTCAAGTGGCAAAGAGTGATAGCATCCAAACTAACCCATAACTAATGTTTAATATTAATTTAAGAACTCTCTCAGAGAGAGACTGGGCATTTTTTATTTTGTCTTGGACCTAGCAAGAACATCCACTCCTTGTCACATTTTCACTTGCTTGTAAGTAAGATTCAGGGCATAGTATCTCTTTTAGATATACACAGGAATATAGTAAAGATTAATTTAGATGTTTTCTGTATTTATTTGAGACTGTCCTGCAATGTTGTTTTAAAATATTTCCTGCTATTTTGAACTCTCAAGTAACTGTGTTTTTACTGAGTATTGTTTTGTTCTTTTATTATTTATTATTAAATATAGTTAAACCTATCTTTGTGGCAGATATTTGGGAGACATATTTAAGGTCTTAGACTACTTGCATATGTATTTGGTGGCACTGTACAGGCCACTCCTAAATAGCCTTGCTTGGTCAGACAACCATTTGGATTAATAGTAACATTTTACAGCAGAACTAGACACCCTTTGTAAGGGCCTTATAGTAGCTGATATGTAGGGTGGCTGGTGGCAGTTGGTACTACCTTATAGTCTGGGCAGAAGGGTTATAGCTAGTAAATCTGTGCCAGCCTTTCCCAGGTGTGTGTGTGTGTCAGCTACTTGGGCAGGGACACAAAGCACTGGTTGGACAGAGAGGGTGCTGGAGATCTTAGCTTGGCCACTCGGCTGAGATCTCAACCCTATAGCTGTGCCAGTGGGGAGTCTTATTGGGGATCTGGATAAAATGGGAGAAACCAGGTCCAGACTGTGATCTCTGTGTGCTCTTAAGGGAAATTGTAGTTTACTGTGTGTGTACTTTTCATCCTCCCATTGTGCGCATCCCTCACTGTTGCCATTGGTGAGGATTGAGGCTCCTTGATTGCTGGGTCAGTGCAAGGCATCACATAATAATTGGTGGCAGTGGTGGGATTGAGGCTCCTTGATTACTGGGCCAATACAGGGGCATCAAATATAACTTGGTGGCAATGGTGGGATAGCCACATCACATATTAATTGGCTTGTAGTGGTGTGGATATTCAATTCCTGTAGCCTGTGTACAGTGGTCACTGAAGGTGTTTGTACTGTCAATCAGCCTCACAGTGTACATTCAGAGTTCATATCACAATTGCTTTATTGTTTTGTTAGCTTAGTTAGTCAGGGGGAGCAGGCAAGCATGTCAGCAGAGGAGTATAGCAAGCTAACAAGGAGCCAGTTGGCCGAGATGTGCCAGGCTAAAGGACTAGTGCATGCCAACCAGACTAAAGCAGAAATTAATGCAGCTTTAGTCACAGCTGCATCACAAGATAGCAACCAGGAGGACAATCAGACTGGCCCTGGAGATGTACAACTCTCAGAAAATGGACAGTTCAGCCTTTTCACAGAGGACTTAAAAATCCATCTGGAGTTAAAGAGACTTGAGATGGAGGCCAGGTATTTGGAAATAGAAGCAGTAGAGAGACTGAGACATCTAGAGACTGTGGAAGATGAGAAACTGCAATGTCTGAAGGCTGAGGAAAATTAGAAACTGTGAAGCCTGGAAGCTGAGGAGAATGAGAGGCAGAGGCAACATGAAAAGGAAATGCTGACTCTTCACCAGAGTCATAGAGATAATGGGGGAGGGAGTAACAGAACCCCAGAAGCAAGAAAGGTCAGTAAATTTCTTCCACAGTTTACAGAGGGGGATAATTTTGATAATTTCATTCATATGTTTGAAATGGTACATAAACAGTATAAGGTTGACCAAGGGCTCTGGGTATGGGTTCCTAACCCCCTTACTCAATGGTAAAGCTGTAACTGCAATTTCTAAACTGTCTGATACTGATTGCTTAAATTATAATACAGTCAAAATGTATTTGTTAGAATGCTTTAAGTTAACACCTGAAGCTTATAGAAAAATGTTTTGTGAGCATAGACGCAAGGCAGATGAAAGTATGTGTAAATATGTTGCTGAACTAAGCACTTCTTTTCATAGGTGGGGAAGTGGATGTCAGGTCACCACTTTTGAAGGGCTGGCAGACCTTTTGGTGAGGGAACAAGCCCTTAGCACTTTGCCTGAGGACATGAGAATCTGGTTAGCTGACAGACAATGCAATACTGCAGATGAGTTCGGGAAGAAGGGAGACCTATACCTAGCAAGCAGGGCATCACTGCACCAGAAAGGGACACCCAGTGCTGCTCATGGGTCTAAGGAAACGCATGGTGGGCAGCCCAGACTGCCCCAACAGAGTCCGCCAGTAGCAGGGGAAGCCACTAGTCCAGGTACATGTCCAGGACCAAGGGTTAAATGTTTTAAATGCAACCAGTAGGGCCATGTAGCATACAGATGTCCATGGAGGCAAGGTGGGGAACAAAAGGTGGGAGAGCCAGTAAGTGGGAATGACAAAATGCCAGCAGTAAGTTGTCTCGAGACAAGAAAGGTATCAAACTACCACAAGAGGTTATATCCTGTCTTGGTGGATGGGAAAGAGGCCACTGATAAGAGAGACACAGCCTCTGACCTAACCATTGTGAGTCTGCAATGGTTACAGAGAAGCACTACTTGCTTGGGTGGTCTACTCCAGTCAGAGCTTTAGGAAGGAACCCATTCCAAATACCTTTGGCTAGGGTTCACCTTGACTGGGAGGGTGGAAAAGGAAGCCACCGCATAGGTGTGTTTGAGGATATCCCTGCAGATGTCCTGACAGGGAATGATTTTGATAATTCAGTACTGCGTGTTCATGCAGTTATATGCAGTCAGCCTTGGAGACAAGCATGTGGGTCTGGTAGCCTGAGGGAGACCCAGACAAACTGCACTCTTGCAGCCAGGACTGGTGAGGCGGTTACTTCAAGGATGGAGCTACCCTGTAGCAGTGAGACTGAAGGTGAGCCACAGCTGCTTGTGGATAATGATGTTCCCTTCACAGAGTGATAGAAGGGCAGAGGTGAGTACTAGTACCCAGGCTGACAGTGAGGCACCGCTGTCAGAGGATACCAGACTTCTTGTGGAAGGGGAGCTGGGAAGGGTTACAAAGAGAGATGTTCAACAAGCTCAGCTCTCAGACCCTACATTACAAAACCTGAGGGAGGTAGCTAGTGAGGCACCTGATTTTCAAAGGAAGAGGGAATCGGCATACTGGGACAAAGGGTTACTGTATAGAGTAGTGAACCCCTGAATGAGGGCTAGAGGGTAAGATAATACAGCAGTCAGTAGTACCTAGAGCCTACCATCTGCCACTTCTAGCCACAGCCCATGATATTCCTTCTGTAGGTCATATGGGCATAAAACGTACAAAGAGACATATTATGCAAACTTTTATCGGCCTGGGATTTCCAGAGATGGAACAGGGAACTGGAAGACCTGTGAACAGTGCCAAAAGGTAGACAAGGCAGGAGACAAGGTCAAAGCTCCTTTGATGCTTTTGTCTGTGATTCAGGAGACATTTCAGAGGGTAGCTTTGGATATTGAGGGGCATCTGAGTACTCCATGTTCCACAGGGAAAATGATATCCTAGTGGTAGTAGACTATGCTACCAGATACCCTGAAGTGGTGTACATATCCTCCATTGAGGCAGAAAAGGTGGCAAATGCTTTGTTAGAGATTTTCAGCAGGGTAGGTTTCCCAAAAGAAATACTTACCTACAGAGGTGCCATTTTCATGTCTGTTCTGCTGGCTTGCCTGTGGAAGCACTGTGGGGTGAAGCACCTAAAGACCACCCCCTACCATCCCCAGACTAATGGTCTTGTTGAGAGGTTAAACTCTACACTCAAGTCCATGCTACAGGCATTTGCAAACCAGTTTAAGAGCGAGTGGGACAAATATTTGCCCCATCTGTTGTTTGCTTACAAAGAGGTGCCCCAGGAATCCACAGGTTTTCACCCTTTGAGTTGTTGTATGGGCATAGGATGAGGGGACCTCTAGATTTGATTCAAGATGAGTGGGGGAGTGAGTGTGAATCCCACAAGGAATCTGTTGTGGCATATGTCCTAAACCTCAGGGCAAGGCTTAGGGAACTCATGGGCTTGGCCCAAGGGAACCTGGCAGAAGCCCAACAGCAGAAAAAGGTTTGGTATGACAGGGATGCTCGAGCTGGAGAGTATGCTGTAGGGCAGCAGGTAATGATTCTCATTCCTGTCATACACAACAAGCTGCAGGTGGTTTGGGAGGGACCCTACAAAGTGGTAAGGAAGGTCAGTGATGTAGAACTGCTAGGCAGGAGGCTGGGGCACAAATTGTACCATGTTAACATGATGAAACCTTACCATAATAGGGAGGCCTTTGTGCTAAGTATCTGCAGTGGATAGTAGTAGGAGTCTGAGGGGAATATGGTGAATTATCTCCTCAGTGAAATTCAGACTGACACCTTAGTGGAAGGGGTAGAAATGTCCCCCCAGCTATCCCCTACCCAGGTTCGAGAAATCCAAGCATTGTTACAGGAGTTTGGGGACATGTTCGAGAGCAGCCACCTGGTGCAACACCAGGTGAATACAGGACCCCAAAGGACAATTAGGCAGGCCCCTTATAGGGTGCCTGAGAGAGTCAAACAGACTCTGATGGAGGTGATACAGGAAATGTTAGAACTAGGGGTAATTCAGGAGGGGTCTGTATTAGAACATCAAAGTGTTAAAACATCAAATGTTCTAATATAGACCCCTATTCAGCGAATGCTTGAAACAGCGAAGCTGCAGAACACTGTGGGCTGTTTCTGCAGCTTCACTATTTCCTTGACTGTGGTGCGAAGGTGACGGACCAGGTTAAGGTAAGTATGCGAACAGACCAAGGTAAGGTGAGTGTGTGATAGTTAGGGACCTTAGGGATAAGGACCAGGTAAGGTGAGTGTGCGATAGTTAGGGACCTTAGGGTTAGGGAGTGGGTAAGGTGAGTGTGCGTTAGTTAGGAACCTTAGGGTTAGGGTTGGGTTCAGGTAAGTGGATAGCTAGTAGTGTATATACTGTTTAGTGTAAGGTTTTGTGCAGTGTGTATTTGTGGATTGTGTATTTTGGTGTGCTTGTGCTGTGTGTGTGTTTTCTCGGAACAGCAAATTTTATCCCTTGGAAAAAATTTGCTGTTCTGAGCATTCGAGTATATCACAGTTCGAGATTCCAAGGTCGAGCTTATGGTGTTCAATATTTTGGAATTTTGATAATGTGATATAAACCCATTCAGGAGTCCAGCAGTCCCTGGGCCTCCCCAGTCATGCTGGTACCAAAGAAAAATGGCAGCACTAGGTTCTATGTGGACTACAAGAAATTAAATAGTCACACAGAGTCAGATGCTTACGCCATGCCTAGGACAGATGAAGCACTAGAGCATCTGGGTGCAGCTAAGTATCTTACCACCATTGATCTTACCAAGGGTTGCTGGCAGGTGCCCTTGACTCCCAGTGCTAGAGAGAGGTCAGCCTTTGTGACTCCTTTTGACTTGTATGAGATCACGAAGATGCCCTTTGGGATGAAAAATGCCCCAGTGACTTTCCAAAGGCTGGTTGATCGTATCCTAGGAGAAGCAGGAGACTTTGTCCTTGCTTACCTAGATGATATTGTCATCTACAGCCATTCCTGGCAAGAGCACCTTCAGAATGTCAGGGAGGTGCTGGGCAGACTACAGAGGGCAGGGTTAACCATTAAGCCCAGCAAATGTCAGGTGGGTATGACAGAGGTCTCCTCCCTGGGACATAGAGTGGGCAGTGGTAAGATCTGGCCAGAACCTGCCAAAGTAGAAGCCATACAGGCATGGCATGCCCCTGTTGCCAAAAAGCAGGTGAGGGCATTCTTAGGGACAGCAGAGTACTACAGAAAGTTTGTCCCCAATTATAGTACCATAGCTGCTCCCGTCACAGACCAGACAAGGAAAAACAGACCAGATAAGGTAGTATGGACCCCAGCATGTGAGCAGGCATTCCAGAAGCTTAAAGGAGCTTTGGGAGGACCCCTTGTGTTAGCTAGTCCAGATTACAACTAAGAATTTGTTGTGCAGGTCGATGCTTCAAACCACGGGGGTGCGGCTGTACTTAGCCAGGTTTCCTCACAGGGAGAAGAGCACCAGTGGTATATCTCAGTCATAGGCTCCAACCCAGGGAGGAATGCTATGCAGCTGAAGAAAAGGAATGTCTAGACATAGTATGGACACTGCAGAAACTTCAGCCTTATCTGCATGGAAGGAAATTCACTGTAGTTACAGACCACAATCCCTTAACATGGCTACATTGAGCCAGCCAGCAAAATGCCAATTTACTAAGGTGGAGCTTAGGGTTGCAAGCATATGATATGACAGTGCAGCACTGCAGTGGAGGTAGCAGTGCCAATGCAGATGGGCTCTTAAGACAGGGACTGGGGTAAGGTATTCCCAGATAGGCTGGACCCGCTCAAGCAATGTTTCTCAAGGGTCACTTGAAAAACTAGCTTGAGCTTTTGGGAGGGGAGAAATGTGACACTGCCAGCCCAGCTGTCTGGAATTTTGTAAATAATTCTATGTCATTTATGAATATTCAGCAGCAAAACAACAGGCAGAGTCCAAAATGGTTTATTTTAAAATGTTAACTCTTTCGGGTAAAACCCTTCTTCATACAGATATTTCATGCTCTAAAACATCATTATATACAATTAATAATAAGCAATTAAGTTCAAAATAGCAAATCACTGCTTGCACTTTACCTGCCTTCTTTTTAAGGCTGGTTTTAAAGGGACAGCATTATTTATTCCTGGTGGAGTATCAGCTGCCAACTGTATAATCCATTTTAGCTCCACAAACTCTGTATTATTTACAATATCACCCCCTCTTCTTCCCATTTTGACAATATGCAATATCATAAAAGAGAAAATGTGATCTGGATGAGTGGAAACATGTTGGTATAAGGCATTCCATTCACCCTTGAGTCTAATGGATGGCAAATGATTCAAAATTCTTGTCTTTAACTTACAATTGTTTTTTCCAACATAAAAATGGGGGCATGATTTACACTGCACCAAATAGATCACATTCTCTGTATGGCAATCAGCATAGAACTCAAAAACATAATTCCTATTGGTGGTGGGGTGTACAAAATAATTAAGTCCATTCACAAAAGCACATGCCTTGCAATGCCTGCAAGGAAAAGTTCCCATTCTAGCTTGCATGGTGGATATATAGGATACAGATTTGTTGTTATTGCACTGTATTGATTCATGACATAAAAGATCTATACGGTTACTATTGCGTTTAAAAGTAAACTTAGGTACTACATCTATTTTACCCCTCAAACGTTCATCACTTCTTAAAATTTTCCAGTTTTGTTTTATAATAGTACAAACACCTTGTATATTATTACTATAACACAACACTACCTTAGGTACATAATCGAGACACTCTATACCATTGCCCTTGGACAATATTGCTAAAAGTGTGTTTGGGATGTATACTGCTTGCATTTAAATAATGGTTTCTCCAACATGCTTTTCTATATAGTGTTGTATCTAGTTCACCTAGCATATTCTTTATTACTTTAATATCCAAAAAAGAAATAAAATCTTGGCCATAGCTGATGGAAAATCTCAAAAAGTCAGTTCTATTTTCTATATATTCAACAAATTTATATAGTACCGTGGCATCTTGTGCCCGCAACAAAAATATCATCAACAAATCTAACATAAAAAATTAATGATGTATTCCAAGGATGATCTTGTTCAAAATATACTGTTGTTCCCAATATGCTAAAACTATATTCACGTAATTTGAAAATTTTAAGAAGGGATGAACCACCACCAATAGAAAATATGTTTTTTTGAGTTCTATGCTGATTGCCATACAGAGAATGTGATCTATTTGGCGCAGTGTAAATCATGCCCCAGTTTTTATGTTGGATAAACCAAATGTAAGTTAAAGACAAGAATTCTGAATCATTTGTCATCCATTAGACTCAAGGATGAACGTAATGCCTTATACCAACATGTTTTCACTCATCCAGATCACATTTTCTCTTTTATGGTATTGCATATTGTCAAAATGAGAAGAGGGGGTGATATTGTAAATAATGCAGAGTTCGTGGAGCTAAAATGGATTATACAATTGGCAGCTGATACTCCACCAGGAATAAATAATGCTGTTCCTTTAAAACCAGCCTTAAAAAGAAGGCGGGTAAAGTGCAAGCAGTGATTTGTTGTTTTAAACTTAATTGCTTATTTTTAATTGTATATAATGATGTCTTAGAGCATGAAATATTTGTCTGAAGAAGGGTTTTACCCGAAAGCACTAACATTTTAAAATAAACTATATCGGCCAGTTTGGACTCTAACTGTTTTGCTGCTGTTTTTACAAGGTTTTGTGAGTGGAGTTCTTAAGGGAAGTAAGGAAGCTTTTGGTTTTGTTCTTGTGTGTTGCATCTTCTTCCCGCATGGCCGAACCAGAAATGGATGATGGTGAACTGGATTACCAGCAACATAAACGAGCTTTGGACTCAGTGAGTGAGAGACTTAAATATAATGTACTTCCTTGTTTAAATCCTTTGCTTAAGATGGATATATTATGAGAAAGGAAACAAGAAAATGAGCAACCTAAAGGTGAGCAGATAAATCAGACCTTCTATGAACTTGTTACATGGTTAGATAATTCCTTGAGAAAGTTGAAATGACTGCAATGGCAAAGTTTCCATATGGAGGCATGTTTGGAATATAAAATTGTGATGAGGGGCATGCGGGTATTATGCATGCCTGCTCAGGGGGAATATTTCCCCGAGTTGTTAGCCAGGTGGCAGCACATTAATATAGACACCAGTTACCATTATATGAATTTACTTATAGAATTTTTTCCACCTACTGAGGAACAGTTACAAGAGGAAGTTAAAGAGTTACAAAATGATTTACAGTTACACTATACATCAGAGATGCATTTACAGAAAATTACAGAAATGCTGAACAACTTGACACTCTTTGAGAATAAGTTGCAGCAGACTAAAATGAAAAAAATTCAAAGAGACTACAATGACTTTTTGTCAGGCTGCATTTTTAATTGGCCACATGAACCTGCTAGAGCTGATTTAAGCATAGGAGGCAATAATGGTCAACAAATGAATAATGTACAAACTGAGTCCTCCATACATTCACAGGAGGTCACTGAGCAATCCAGTTCGCAAACCACATCAACAATAGTAACAGCTGATGTTTCATCAGTTGCTATGGATGTTCATAGCAGTTCCGGTTCTCAGTTTCCGGAAGATGACGTTAATCGTGTGAACGCACAGTGTAATGCCAACATGGGAGTGAGACCATAGACTTCTTTTTCTTCTTTAACAATGATGAGCAACTCATCGGCTTTTCCAATCTTTCCAGTACCCTTGAGGAAGAAAATGGAGTACAAATGAGGCTGTTCGGCTCAGAGAGAAGCGAAGCGACGGAAGACCATGAACTGACTACTACTATTTTTTGTAACAGTAATGTTTTTCATATATCTAATGTGCAATTGACTTGTGAACAAATTGATGTAGGGCATCTGTACTTAGTGAGGTTATACTTGATTTATATATGTTTGGGAGAAATGTTGTTTTAAATTACATGTTTGAGGCAGACAATACAAATAACACTAATAGGTTTAGATAGGCGAGTATCTTTGTTCCATTAATGCATCCCACAGTACGGACCTTCTTAAAAACATGTGAGGAAGACATTAGACATTATTTTGAGGATGCCCCCTGTCGATTCAATAACCTGACAACAGCAGAAAGGCAAGCTTTGACAGAATTGATGAATGATGAAAGACTGGTTATCAAACCAGGTGATAAAGGGGGAGGGATAACAGTTATGTATACTACAGCTTACATTCAATCACTGAATGTGTTAGTTAATGATGCAGATACATATTTACAGATATCTCCTTTAATGGTGAAAAAACGTATTGGTAAAATTGTCAATAAGTTAAAGGTTTTGAAGGAGACTGATACACTAAGTGAAGAACTTTTTGCGTTTTTCTATACTGAACATCCAGTGATACCACTTTTTAAAGCTTTGCCGAAAATGCATAAAAATATTTTACCCCCACCAATGAGACCCATAGTGTCAGGGCGTGGATGGGTAACTGAACATCTATCTATGTGGGTTGAGGAGAAGCTTAAAGCAATACTTGATCATTTTCCTAGAATCTTGAAAGATTCTGTACAATTTCTGTCTAAACCTTTTGAGGCTTGCCAAGGGGCTGACCTAGTCAATGTCTTATTAGTGACATTGGACGTGAAAATTTGTTCACAGTCATCAGCAATGACTTTGGCCTTATGGCAGTGAGGGAAGTACTGAAGACCAGATGTACTTATGATGAGAAGACCAATGTCTTAATTATAGAGGCATTAAAATTAGTGTTGGAAAATAATGTCTTTTTATGTAATGGCTTGCACTATAGGCAGAAACAGGGTGTTGCCATGGGCACACCCTGTGCGAACTCTTACACAAATATAGTTTAAGCATATTGGGAACAACAGTATATTTTGAACAAGATCATCCTTGGAATACATCATTCATTTTTTATGTTAGATTTGTGGATGATATTTTTTTTGTTGTAGGCACAAGATGTCACTGAACTATATAAATTCACTGAATATATAGAAAATACAACTGACTTTTTGAGATTTTCCATCAGCTATAGCCAAGATTTTATTTCTTTTTTGGATATAAAAGTAATAAAGAATATGCTAGGTGAACTAGATACAGCACTATATAGAAAAGCATGTTGGAGAAACCATTATTAAGTGCAAGCAGTACGCATCCCAAACACACTTTTAGCAATATTGTCCAAGGGCAATGCTATAGAGTGTCTCGATTATGTACTGATAGTGATGTATTTCACCAAGAATTAGATACTTTATGTAAACATTTATTATCCAATAAGGGCTATGGTAGAAAGGAACTACAAAAAGGTAAAGATGCAACATTATCAAAGAGGGGAGACACTGCCAAACCCTGGTTCTCTGGCAGAGACAAGCAAACATAGAATAGAACAAGAAAATATTTGCATTCTAATACGAAGCCTAATAGTAATAATATACACAGTGTTTGTACTATTATGAAACAAAATTGGAAAATTGTAAGAAGTGATGAACGTTTGAGGGGTAAAATAGATGTAGTACCTAAGTTTACTTTTAAACGCAATAGTAACCTTAAAGATCTTTTATGTCATGAACCAATACAGTGCGAAAACAACAAATCTGTTTCCTATATATCCACCATGCAAGCTAAAATGGGAACTTTTCCTTGCAGGCATTGCAAGGCATGTGCTTTTGTGAATGGACTTAATTATTTTGTACAACCCACCACCAATAGGAATTATGTTTTTGAGTTCTATGCTGATTGCCATACAGAGAATGTGATCTATTTGGCGCAGTGCAAATCATGCCCCAGTTTTACGTTGAAAAAAAACAATTGTAAGTTAATTGTCAATCATTTGTCATCCATTAGACTCAAGGGTGAATGGAATGCCTTATACCAACATGTTTCCATCATCCAGATCACATTTTCTCTTTTATGGTTATTGAATATTGTCAAAATGAGAAGAAGAGGGGGTGATATTGTAAATAATACAGTTTGTGTAGCTAAAATGGATTATACAATTGGCAGCTGATACTCCACCAGGAATAAATAACGCTGGCCCTTTAAAACCAGCCTTAAAAAGAAGGCGGGTAAAGTGCAAGCAGTGATTTGTTGTTTTAAACTTAATTGCTTATTCTTAATTGTATATAATGATGTTTTAGAGCATGAAATATTTGTCTGAAGAAAGGTTTTACCAGAAAGCGCTAACGTTTTAAAATAAACTATATTGGGCAGTTTGGACTCTACCTGTTGTTTTGCTGCTGTTTTTACAAGGTTTGCGAGTGGAGTTCTTAACGGAAATAAAGAAGCTTTTGGTTTTATTCGTTTATGAATATTGATATAATTTATACAGAATGGTACTATGCCATCTGTGAATATTGATATGATTTATACAGAACTGTAGGTTATGTACTGAGCTTCAAGAATGTAACCACAGTATACCTTGCTGGAACATAGAAAATAAACTTACAAAACTTCAGAAACATAAGTTGAAATTAAGTGATTTACAATGTGCTATTAAAGTTAGCACAATGTGCTATTAAAGTTAGCACATTGTAAAGCAAGGAGACAGGATGTTTAGAGCTGGAAGTCTTTTCTATTGTCTTGGAGAAAAGTAATTACTAGGTTTAAAATGTAGTGCTGTATTGCTTTATGAGTTCCTAGCAGCTGCACATCTGAGAGATATGTGTTTTTAACTCAGAGATGTTAGGTTCTGTTTAGCCTGGGAACTGAAAAAGTGACAAAGAGTGATGCCATGCAAGCTAATCCAGCAGCAATGTTTGATATTAATTTAAAAACTCTCTCAGAGAAAGACAGGGCATTTTGTATTTTGTCTTGGACCTAGCAAGTACATCCACTCATCATGACATTTGCACTTGCTTGTAAGTAAAATTTAGGGCATAGTATCTCTTTTAGATATAGATAGGAATATAGTAAAGATTAGTTTAGATGTTTTCTGTCTTTGAGACTGTCATGCAATGTTGTTTTAAAATATTTCATGTGATTTTGAACTCTGAAGTAACTGTATCTGTTTACTGAGTATTGTATTGTTCTTTTATCATTTATTTTTAAATATATTTAAACCAATCTTTGTGGCTGATATGTGTGAGACATATGTAAGCTCTTGGAGTACTTGCATATGTATTTGGTGACACTGTACTGGCCACACCTAAATAGCCTTGCTTGGTCAGACGTCCGTTTGGATTAATGTAACATTACACAGTAAAATTGGACACCCTTTGTAAGGGCCTTATAGTAGCTGATAAGTAAGGGTGGCTGGTGGCAACTGGTACCACCTTATAGTCTGGGCAGAAGAGGGCATAGCTAGTAAACCTGTGCCAGCCTTTCTCATGTGTGTTTGTGTGTGTTTGTATATCAATCAAATCTCAAAGTGTGTATGTGTCAGATACTTGGGCAGGGACATGAAGCACTGGTTGGACAGAGAGGGTACTGGAGGTCTTAGCTTGGCCACTCGGCTGAGATCTCAACCCTGTAGCTGTGCGAGTGTGGAGTCTTACTGGGGATCTGGAGAAAGAGAGAGAAACCAGCCCCAGACTGTGATCTCTGTGTGCTGTTAAGGGAAATTGTACTTAACTGTGTGTGTACTTGTCATCCTCCCATTGTGTATATCTCTCACTGTTGTCAGTGGTGAGGATTGAGGCACCTTGATTACTGGGCCAGTGCAGGGGCATCACAGTTATATGGAGAGGGAAAGCTAATAGAATAGGAAGAGGCCAATAATATGTTAGAGGTTGCCTTCCCTATCAAAGATTAATATCAGTGTATAAGCAAACAGAAAAGAATAGGGGGATCCTCAGTGAAATAGGGGGATCCTCAGTGAAATAGGGGGATCCTCAGTGAAAGGGGGATCCTCAGTGAAAGACCAAACACTGGTAGAGTTTTTAGTAGAAGCTATTAGAGAGGCTGCTTTTAAAAAAGGATAATTAGTAGGCTGTATAAAATATTGTATAATAACTATAGGAATCAATCAGAGGAGGTTAGAAAGGATTGAGAAGAGAGACTGGATAATCAATTCACAAAGAAAAAAATGGGAGGTTATAAGTATGACTCCAAAATATGCAACACAGTCCAGAAGGTTTAGAATCTTTGCTTGGAAGTGTTTACATAGGTATTTTTATACCCTAAGCAGACTCCAAAGAAATTTTCCTCAGGTAGATTGCAAATGTTGAAGGTGTGATGAGGAAGAAAGAGGTAACTGGAAATATATTTTTAAGAGTGCAATGAGTGGCAGAATTTAAAAATTCCTTGCAGGCTATTCTGTCAGAAATACTTGAGCAAATTGGTACCCTCTACCAATGTGAAAATTAAAGACCACTGCAGAAGAACTGTAAAAAAATATATATATAGAGCGGGAGTGTGGCTGTTATCCCATTCAGCCTTTGGGATATCCTGGACATCTGCCATGACTTGAAATAGAATACCTCCGATTAAATACAAAGGAAGGTTAAGGCATGAGAAGAAAGGCATGCCAACAATAGTGGTCCTATGGGGGGTTTCATTCACAAATGGATTATGGAGCAAGAGGGAGGGGAGATGATCTCAAAGCTCACAGGTCAACCTTTTCTGTTCCCTGCAGTCGCATTCCATGTGGCAGATTTATTTTGAGGAAGAAGTAGGGAAAGGTTGTTTGCAAAAGTTCTTTGTTACAATGTTCACCAGCCCAGACAACCAGTAAACTAATCCAAGTTCATGGATATCACCATGTACTCTACAACCTGCATTTTTTTAAATGTTTTATTTGCTTTGTGTAGTGAGATGTGATTGAATTCAAATTAAAAGCCCTAGTATATTTGTCATTATTTTATTTTGTACTGTATTATTTTTTATTAATTTTTTTAAATATCTGTCTGGTCAAATTGCTCCAATCTTCACTAATTTTCAGATGACATGACTGTCAAAATCTGAGCAATACTATAATAAAATGACCAAACTTGCAGTAAAACAATAGAACACACTGTCTAGTCCTCAGGCAGTTAAACTGGTTAGAACTACCACTCTTTTAAAGCTAACTACAATACACAGACTCCTCTATAAATCAGAAAATTGTCCGTCCCTTAACAACTTAATACAACACTTTATGTTCTTGAGAGAAATCACTAGTCATTATAACTAAATCACTTTATACTGTGGGTAACTTTCTATATTCAAATTAACTAAACTGTGGAATCACATTCCACTACCACTGAAATCCATTCAGAATGCAAATTCATATCTCCAGGATAAACACTACTCTTATATTTAGCTTTCCATATCAACAAACCATTTCTCTTCTTTCTGAATGCCCCACAATCAGTCTTCACCATTACCTAATTAGCATCTCCAGCCATGTACACAGTGTTATGACACTGCTCACCACCTCCATCTCTATACTTCTAATATAAACCTTATTTTAGCCATAATTATAATTATCTATGAACCTGCTTTATACTCCACCTCTTAACTACAGTTGTAACATTTTCTGCCTTATCTAGATCCTTCCCTCATAGGTTCATACGTTCATAGGTATTTACTAGGCTAACAACCACAAAGGCCTTTTTAAGCCTAGCCATGCATTTCAAATCTCTGACAAGTTCTGATACCCCTGATAAGTGTAAAATCATTTACATGTCTTTGATATTCTAATCACTAATCACATTATATACATCTAAGTTACAAACCCACTAATATGCATCTTCAAATGCTCAGTGTTCAACATCTAATGCATAAGTACCGTCATACTGTAATAGCTGCCTTTACTTCCTATGAATGTAACAATTAGCAAATGAATGTGTAATTGTTAACGTATATTACTTAATGTCTGTTTATGTATATTATTGAATATCTGTTTAAAAATGTTTGTAATATGTTGAAGATTTTTTGCCCAGGCCTCCATTGAAAATAAGGTTTTGACCAAACTCAGTAGAACAAACCAGGTAAACAACAGCGAAATAAAATGAATAAAATCAAAATAAAGAAGTACATTGTAATGCATAGGAGGTAAGAATGTTAAGACAAGAAAACATGAGTTGGAGGCAGCTACTGCAAAAAAAAAAACAGTATAAAAACCTGCTGTGATAGATATCCTTTCAGTAATTAAGCAGTAGGATATGCTTGCTAAGAGAGCTAGGGAGGCTCTAAGGTGCCTTATGAAAATACATATTATCCCTAAAGGTAGGAATGTGTTTTATCTTTGTAGAAAGAGTGGTTAGACTGCATAAGGAGTCATTCTAAAACAAGATGGTAACATTAATGAGGTTTGTACCTGAACTCATCTGAAATGAGACTAAAATAATGTAATGTATGTACCTGGAGGAAAGGAGGGAGATGCCTGGCAGAATGTTTCAAAAGCATTGAAGAGAACTGCAGTGTGCATGAAATGTATGAAAAGCAGACACTAATGCACCAGAACAACAGACAGTGGGTTTACCACCAAACTGCCACAATTTAGTCAGAATCGTGTGTTTTTGTCCTAAGCTTTACTCTTAATTACCTACAGTTCTGTTCACTTAACTTTCACTTTTCCCTACTGAGTGCCATGGAGGTAGCAGAAAAAAACTTCCCTTCCAGTGCTACAGATTCCAGATAATACGGGGAAATTCCCCAAGTATTGTCATACTAGCCAAGAGATACAATTGCTCCAATGTATTTTAGGTTCTGCATCCTTTGATCAAGCAGTACCTAAAATGACTAGATAAGGAAGCTGATCAAGCCACTCTCGTTAGCTCCACAACACATTACCTCAACCGACAGACATACAGAGTAAACTCGGTGACAGGAAAACCTAACTTGTACTGCAGCTTTGTTCAGTAACTACCTAGAGCTTATGACTGTAGGTGATGGTGATGGAGGCATATAGTGATCTGAGAACTTTCTCCGAGAGCTCATCACCACCCCGTGTAAGTTTAATGCACACAAGACTACCGCCACCATCCAGTTGTCAGTCTCAAGCTGCACCTTGTTTTTCACTGATGAACAAGACTTCAAGGTACATAAAGTTTTCTACTAAGAATAATTGTTCCAACTAATACACACACAAACATGCATACAACAGTGTGTGCACACATGCATACAAACACACACGTACATGCTCACTCACAGACACACATGCATACCCATGCACACACATACAAATGTGCACACAAACACAGAAAAAGAGCAAAATTTCACCCTTTTGGGTGACTATCACAGCTCCATGTGTAATTGGCCCACTTCTCAGCTACTTCACACTCAGCAGTGACTCACTTGAATCTGTTTTGAAGGCCAAAAAGGTAACATTATCTGCTGACAACAAACATCGTATTTAGTACCCCAAACCAGACACTCTACCAGCATCAGCTGTCTTGATAGCCTGTTCTTCATAATCATGAAATTTCCTAAACCATCTGATTTGAAAGTATATTTTGTAATTATTTATAAATGTGTACATCATTAAATCACTGATCTGCCCATATGAATAATCCATATTACTAAATACATAACACCAATGTGTTTACAAAGTTTTACTCACATAAGAATGTATTTATCTTTCTAGATCTCCATATGATTTTGAAGGCTGGTGTTTTGGTTTGAAGTAACTCATAGGTTGATAGATATGTTTGAATAAACTTGAGAAGTAACTCAGGTGCAATGTGCAGATGCATTTTTCTACAGGAACACTGCTGTACACAGAAAATAATTTGTTCAAAATGAAAATTTGAAAAAACATATTTTTTAATCCAAGCACTTGGTGTTGAAATAGAACCCCAAACCTTCTGATCTGCTATCATCAGAGTATGCTGTCTCCTTAGATACTGTCTCACCTAGCAACTTCTTTCTCAGCACTACTCTTTCCATGTTTGGGTTGCTTGTTGCCTGTTGGGGCTGGTAAATATTTTCTTGAAGCTCCGTTCCCATGATCCACCAAACTCAATGTTTGTCACACCCACATATTAAGACATCACTTCACACTCTACTTTTCATAAACTAGACCACAACCAAATAACCCTTCCCTCACCAGTCCTCCTTTGTTTACAACATACACTAATTGGGTCATACCTGCTATATCTTATCGTATATATGCTTCCTCTTAATTTTTTTGTATGATTTTTGCCCAGTGCTAGCTGAACATCAAGCTTCCCCTCAATTAGACATTTCACTGTCTGAGGGGGCTATCATCCAGGCAGCCAAGATGGTGTTTTTTGCTCTTGCTGGTAACCTGACTATTTCAGCATTTTTCACTGTATGGCCTCATCCCAGGTAATGATTTGAACATAGTTGCCTAGGCCTCTCTGTCATGCAAGTGTGCTACCTCACATGTGCTGACAAGTGATATGATTACTGGCTTGAGTAGCCCGATACATTTCTTCCCAGTTCCAGCTCACCAAATCATGTCACGTCCCCTCTTTCCAGCCAAGGCCTTATCATTATAGGAATGCTATGAATTGGGTGGGAATCACTGTCCTTCCACCCCCAGGATGGGTACATCCATCTTCCTTATCTGCACAGTCAAGCACCCGACCCTCTTAATGAACTGAGGTCACCTGAGCTGAAGTCCGGACTTTATTCCTCTATACCACCTGACTTCCCTCACTTTTTGCATTCAGTTTCAGCTCCATTCTTATTCCATCCTTTCAACACACCTGGTTTCCTTTTCACTTCATTCATTGTTGCCTTAATTCCGTTCTCTAGATACACCTCATTATGTGAACATTCCTCACACATTCAGCCCCTACTTAGGTAATGCACAAATGATAATCTATTGTGCCCTGTACATCAGAAGAGATTCAAATACCCTTAAGGCCACTGGCAAGCTACCTTCCTTTTTACTGCTCTCATTTCTTAGTATTAAATTATGCAGAACCAGTGAATTGCCTCCATGTAATTCCATTCCTTCTACAACATTCCATATCAGTTTCACATAGCAGTAGAAAAATTAGTCAACTCAGACGCAAAACATTCAAAAGAAGTGCTGTCTTCTGAAAACCTTGAGCCAACAGCAGCAATCCGACACTGATTTTATTGCTTAATCCTGTCCAAATCCAACTCATCAGACAAGCTATGCTTCTTTGTTTGACTTTCAGACATACAAGTCTACGCCTAGGGAAGGGGAATTATAGGATGGGGACATTACTTGTAACCCTGATAACATTTACAATTACTACACTGACCATTCACCAAAGAGATCTAAGTGCCACTTCAGGGAGATGTTGCAAGGTGTGTTACAGGGTTGCAAAAATATTGAAATTGCCTTTATTAATATCTGTTCAGCATCCAGAGAAGCTTTGGGCTGTGGTTTCTTTATAAACTTTTTTACTATCAATTCTGGTAAATACATCCCCCCCGGTGAACTTCAAAGTAAATTGAAAATGCTGGCAATCATCAAGCCTTTATGTTTTCAGAAGACACAATACTCTCAACATGATTCATAACAAAAGTAGACCTAATTTCGACACCAAAGGGTGCAACTTTCTTGAGTGGACCCACACCAAAAGACCCACATTGATATATGAATATATACATTATGCCCAGTCTATAAGAAAACACTGCTAGTTATCTCTTACTGGCTTGTACAGAGGGTTTAAAGTTCATGGAGTGACCCACAACCTTAGGTCCTACATAAGAAGTTATAAAACTTACTCTTCACAGAATTCTCATGGTTGAGTGATCCATTGTTACTTCATAGTCTAATCTAGGGGAAACCCTGCATTCGTTTCATAACCTCTTTCTTCTACTGAGAGATAAACACCAGGAAGACCCACTTCCAGTGGATCAGTCTGGATACTGCAGTTTTGCTGAAACTTGGGCACCAAATGTGGGCACAATACAAAGATGTTGTCCCACTTCTGACTGAGACGCATGCACTTATGTTGAACTAAATATAAAAGAATGCAATAAAAATGTTCAAAAGTTAAAAGGAGAGCTACATCAAGATAACGCTAACTTCTTTTCCTGGAAATCATAGACACTTCTGGTAGCAAGTAAATTCATTGTTCATTGGACAGTCAGAGTTGTACTTCATTGTGTAGCCTACTTGATTCTGTCGTTTGCAGCATTTCACTTCCTGCTAACACTTTCAGTAATTATTTCCACAATGTATCCTCACTTTCAGTCACCCACTTTCTCCTCTTGTCTCTTCCACTGTTATATATCAGATGATCACTTCCAACCCTCTTGGTTCCCTTTAGCACAAACTCCCTGTGGAAGTCAAACCTGGATTAATTAGCATGTACTTATGCTTACTAAAAGCTTATGCCTTACTCCTTGGCATGTCCCACTGGCTTTATTTTCAGCTGGTCTGTCATCACTGGCTGTTTCTCAGAACCCTGGAAACATACTATTGTCATCCCTTTTTCAAGGAATAACAGACCAGTGCAGCTGGAATAGTATAGACTAATTTCACACAGTCACTCTTTCTTTACATGTTACTGGAATTTGTTACAGTTGTTACCCAGCTCACAGAGTTCATCAACAAAATGAACTTGATTGTAACAACCAGCATGGGTTACCACTGCTGTCTTGTCACTTGCTTATAACATGAGTAAAGAAAAGATAATGGTCAGTTGGTGACATCAACATCAGTTGGATGGTGCTGTAGTGCAGTGGAAGTGCTGTTGCCTCACAGCAAGAGGTTCTCCAGTTCAATTCTTGGCTGGGGTGCCTTCTGTGTGGAGTCTGCATGTCCTCCCTGCGTTCGTGTGGGTTTCCTCCCACATTATAAAGGGATGCATCTGGAGCATTCCTCCCCAGGCCTTCGCTGAAAATTGGCTTCGTTCCAAGTCAGACTTTCATGGTAAACAAATGTTAAATAAATAAATTTAAATCAGTGTTTGAAAGCCAGTCATCTCAGATCCACAGACGTCCTGCTGAAAGATTAATGTAGATGCATAGGTCTCAACCTCTTAAGAGGCCAATGTAGAACACAGACCTTAACAATATGTGGAGCACCCTATTTTCGCACTGTGTGAAACATGCCATCGCCATGGAGCATGGTAGAACATCTTTAAAATTCAATAAGACACTTCTCAGATCCAAAACCTTTATTTTTATAATCTGCAATACCATAACCACACCATAAGTAAATGAAACAGCACTTTAGGACAAGCCCTGCCCAACGTACTCGGGGGCCAAGCAGCGCAAACAGAGACACTTTAAATATTGCTCTTATAAACTTAGAAAGTTGCTAGAATATCAGGACCTGCCTTGGCATCCAGTTTCTGCAAAACAATAACAATTACTTTCAGAGACATACAAGGTGGACAAGCAACAGAAAGAGAGACACTTTAAATATTGCTCTTATAAACTTAGAAAATTGCTACAATAACAGGATCTGTGCTAGCATACCAATTTTTAAGGATTCTTTCCTAACCATTAACATTAACCTTAACCATTGCAGCTAAAACAGTCACTTACCTCTACCTATGTAAACAGCACCAGCAGCTCAGTACAATTCATTACTTGCTTGTCTACATTCTTCTACCAGTTTTTTCTGTTTCTCTATTACATCGTGCTATATCTTCTGTCCACATACCATAATCATTTAATTTTCTTGTATTTATCTTTCCCTTCTTTCCACAGTTTCCACCATCATATTCAATATATTCAATATGTGTCCTGCTACAATGTTGTAATGTCCTTGTCATTTAATCATTCTCTTTATTTTTCTGTAGCGACCACATTATTCTGTTTGTATATCTTTGCCAGGAAATCACTGTCTTTAATTTATTTCCTGTAGTAACTATTGTAAATTCATTGCATTGCTTATTTATCTTACATCTTACTGATGTCTGTGATTGTCTGAACATCATCTTTGCTGGAGCTTTTCTCCCCAGGCCTCAACTTGAAACCAGGTACCCAATCAGACTTTTTTGGTAAACAAATGTCAATCTGTCAGTCAATCATTAACAAATAAATAAAAAGTAAATATAGTACAGATAGCTTTGCTTAAGCTAATCTCTATAGACAGAAAAGGAAGAGATGTTGAGTTATATTGTTCTCCACAGTTAAAGACAGCAGTGAGTATGGATACTTGGCTCTACTGTTTTCCACACAAAAAGAAAATGCATACATAGTAGTGCATTTTTACAATGTAAGGGGGCAAGGAGGTATCTAGAGAGGTATGACTTCTTCAGAGGCAGTTATTATGTTCATCTTATTTCGATTCTGTTATAGCAATCTTTTCTGGTCTGTGTTGAAAATCAGTGTTGATCGCATTGGTTATGTATTTTAAACGTATCATTGTATCTTGATATATAATTAATTTTCATTTTATTTCTATGCTTTTCTATCTATCCTTTTTGGTCTATGTTGAAAAGGGTTACTGGTCAGTCAAACTACTCTACAAATAAAAAAAAAAAAATCAAGTAAATAAGTAAGTAACCAACTAACTAACTAAATAAATACATCTTCATTTCAGACTCGTAACTCCTTGCCAAGATAAGCCTTTCATCAGTATGGTGGGGAATGGGTGTCCTTTCCAATTTCCATGCACAGATTCAAGTTTACCAAGTCACTGCTTATCTGATATAAAACACAGGTACATGGAGAGTCACGGAAATAATGGTAACTGATTAGCAGATAGAAAGCACTATTCAGAGATGACACCATAATTTACGATTTTGTGCCACAATCCTTCTTAGTTTTAAACAACGTAATTTAACACTAGCGCCAGGTAGATAAACTGGACAAATAACAATGGTTTCAAAACTTACAACACTTGTAATTTCACCCTGAAGTGCTCAACACACATCACAGAGCAAGGCACTCACCTTTCGTCCTAACAGAACATTCTTTCCAAGACACTGGCTTGTATATTGCGATGCCAAGGTGACAAAGTGGAGCAATGACTGCTCATTGCGGAACAGCGGAACAGTGGGCTTAATCAATCACAAATGCGGTGCGTTCCGCACAATTCGGAGCACTTGGCTGCTCAGTGTAGATGAAGTTTACTATTCAGCCATCTTGCCTGCTTTAATAGTTACTGGTGATTATTGTGACTGTCTGCTATCCCATATTATATTTTTGTCTGGTACAATTGCATGAGGACCTGTGCTGTTAACAGGTTCCATAAATCTTATCCTTGGAAAATACCCAAATTCATACTGCGCTGACTCATGATTACTTAGGCCTTCACTGCTTAAACTGTCCTACACAGCACTTACGCCTTCATCTTGTATAACAAACAACTTTATCTGATAACTTTTTCCCCCAGAAACACCTTTTTACCAGCTACTTCAAGCTCAGTAGAGTGCTGTTTGTCACAGATGAAGATCTTAGGAAAGCCAATCCAGCTGGTCTGTCGAGTCTGCCTTCTCAACAGCGAAATAAACTAATTCTGTAAATGTGTTTTCAGGTCTGCAATGGGAATGACTGCATTTCTATCCCAAGGAGTACATTCCATCCCTGTTCTCAGTTATATTCATATTTGTAGCAGACTTCAGTGTCTAGCTAGGATAGTGTGTGCCCGTTTTAGGAGCACCTGTTTCTGATCTTAGAATTAATTGCATAGCTACATTTCACTGCCTGGTCTTTCTGTTACATTTGAACTCTGGTCTTTTAATTACTAAATGTTTACTACAGTCTAGCCCTTGTTCATTCTCTTACTTGTTATGTCATTTCAGAATGCTTTTATCTGCATGGTTTTCCAAAATGTTTCTACCATATCCAACTCTGTACTCATTACTAACCTCAAAGCATTCTCTGCTGCATGTCTCATGCTCTGGAATTACCTGTCTTTGCATACAAGATCATTGAACTGTGAGATTTTTGCATCAGAATAGTGCTCATGTCTCTTTAACAAATATATCTGTAGATGCTGCAATGAGCAAGTGTGAAAGGGATCTTTTGTTCATAGTTACTGTTTGAATTTGTACTGATGTTCTGTAATGTTTCTGTATCTGTCTTTCTCCTGGTCATGACTTTGAAGGATCTGATAAGGAACAGTACATTTATTCAATAATCTGATAAGTAAATAATTTATATTTATATGGCTTTCATCTGAACTGCCTTTACGCTGTCATGTCCTTGCAAGGATGTATCCAGTACATTAGAGTTTCCGATCAGTCTGTACAAAAGGATTAACTATATATATATATATATATATATATATATATATATATATATATACACACAAACACACACACACACACACACACACACACACACACACACATATATATATATATATATATATATATATATATATATATATATATATATATATATATATATGAGAGAGAGTATTTATTTTATTTATTTTATCTTATGTCAGCTGAGCTAGACAAGTGATTTTTGTAGACAGCTTTCAGTCATGACCCAGGACATGAAGACAAGCAAAAATACAATATGTATGGGCAGTTTTAATGCAGGCAATTAATCAGCCTGCCTTTTGGGAGGTAAGAGGAAACCAGAGTACCTGAAGAAAACCCACAAGCATATAAGGAGACACGTGGACTCCACACAAATGGTAATATATGATCACATCTTTAGTTTTAAATCTCTTGGACTATTGTTAAGGAAATTAGTATGTCATTAAAGTACACAGCTTCACATTTGCCTGTACATTTAATATATTTTTAAACAATGTTTTCGCTCCATCAATTGTTTTATATCATTCCATTCAGGAACTATTAATGCTAAGTTTATAGTTTAAAAAGAACTCCTGTGGTGTTATTTCATGGTAAATATGCAAAACTTGAGCATTAATGTAGTCATCTTTGCATGCAAGAGACAGTCATTCTGCATTGTTAGTCCTGCTTTGCTTTTTGTCCAGCACTTAATCTGAATATACATTAAAATTAAAAGGCTGTTTGCATACAAGCCTTGGTAAAACGAGATATTCCACTGTAACCTACTTAGCAGCAGCCTTAAGCAAATCTTGATATCTGGGAATACGAATGCAGGGAAAAGACGACAGACTAGAAAAGGATATGTAAAACGTCACATCTGCTTGCTGTTTATAACTTTAAATGCTGGGAAGTGACTCAGAACATCTGTATAAATTAGTACCCTTGTAGTAAGTGTTGCAGAACAAACTTGTAAAGGTAAGCCAAAACAAAAACAACTCTTAATAATACGTATATCACTAACATCTCCTGTTTCCATTCATAGTACAAAGGGAACAAGGTATTAAAAATGCAGCTACAGATAAATAACCCCTGCATCAGAAAGTTCGATACAATTTCTTAATCAGAACTTTCTTCTCTATTCAGACATTTTAAGTAAATAACTATATATACAGCCATCGATGTTTCCTCTGCAGCAGTGTTTATGTTATTAAAAAAAAAAGAGTTCACAACAGAACATATTTACTCTTTTAACAAAATGCTTTTTGGGGGGCTCTGAAAGCTAAGTGTCATTAAATGTTGCATACTGAAAAACGTAGAGAGACTTTCAAACAAGCGGTTTATGTCTGTCTGGAGTTTTGTTAAAATGGGAATTAGACATATTATTCCAAACCCCTCTTTTCAAGTTTTGTAAAGATTACTAGCGTTACTTGGATGACTTACTCATCATATGGCATGGGAACGTACAAGAATTTACTTTTTTTGACTTTATGGAAAACAGCACCAGTTTTTTAAAATTTACCTATAAACTGGGCTGGAAAGAGATTAACTACATCAACGTCAATATATGATGGTCTTTTGAAACTGGACTATCCTCAGATGTATACAGGAAACCAACTTTTTGCAACACATATTTATTTTTTACCAGCTGCCATACGTATCACCAAAAAAGAGTAATTGTCAATGGCAATTTTACAGAATTTCCAGATTGACATCTAATGATGAACATTATCAAAAAGAGTTCTTCTCGCTATATGAGATATTTCAGGTCAGGGGATACCCTACAGAGCTTCTCGAGACCATAAACAAAGAGAAATTTGGTCTGAGAGATATGAAAAGTATGGCTCTATTCTTAAATATGGGCTACACTTTAACAACAAAGACACCCCTCCTGTTAATATGAGATCCGATTTTTCCAACAACATGGTTATTCATTACTCAGTTGACGTCAAGGACATTGAAAACATAGTTCGAAAATACTGGTCAGTTTTTCAGTGTGATGATACCACCAAACAGCTTCTCTCTCACAATCCTGGATTTACATATAAAAGGAAACACAATATTAAGAGCCTATTGGAAAATTACCAACTTAACACTGAAAGGTCTTTTCCTACGACTAGACCTTGTGGCAGATGGAATTATTGTGCATACATCAACAGTAATTACACTGCCGATTTATAAGACAAGATTGCAAAACATTCCAAGTGTGAAAAGTTTCATTGTGGTTCTGAGTGGGTAGTTTACCTGGCATACTGTATACAACGTCATGCATTCTATATAGGTAAGATGAACAATGCATTAAATAAGAGAATATACCAACACCTATATAGTCTGCAAAAATCTGATAACAAAAGCGCCCTGGCATATCATGCAACTCAATGTAGTGGGTTTAAAAAATTTCATTTCCTAGTTCTGGAACAGGTTTGGTCTACTGTTTATTCGGGAGACTGGAAAAACTTTTTATTACATCGAGAGATGCTTTGGCAACTCAGGCTTGTTGCCACAGCCTTCCCAGGGTTAAATGACAAGATATCCATTACAAGTGAACTTAAAATAAGGGCATGCATTGTTTGATTGTGTTTAACACAATATTTTTCTATGTGCTTTTCTACTTCCTTTTCCATTTGTTTTTTATCACTTGTTACATCAGTATTTTATATTTGCTGTGCATTATATTTCCTGCAAGGTTTTCTAGAGCCTGAATTGTAACCTGGGCCTTTTAGAAATTAATTCAATTACTGCTGCATTACTTGAGTGGGTGGAGACCTACAAGGGGGTAATTAAGCATTCTTAGTCTTTACACACTGTTCTGATGATGTTTTTTTTGTGGTGTGTTTTGTTGTGTTTTTAATGGCTGTTTTATTAAAAGTCTATTAGATCTCAATCTGATGCTGACATTTTTTTTCTTTTTATTACTTTATTGGTTTATTTCAGTTCCATTTTGGTGTTTTTATTTAGTCAAGGGATGAGCACTTGTGCAGATTTTCAAAAGTTACAAAGTTTTAATCCAGGTTAAAGTGAGCTTGACTTTAGGTATGTTTGGGTAGTGGGAGTGGTTAGCTGGGGGTGGGCAGAACTCACACATGGTTGGCTGAAACAAGTACTAACTGGGAGGGATCCTATTGGTGGGATTCCTCTAGCCTTCATTTGTATATGACCCTTTGGCTGTCCAGCCTACTGTCCCTAAGTTTAGAAATCAATTCATTTAGAAATAAAAGGTGTAAATATTTCCATTTGAGTGATTCAGTCCTTGTATTTCTAGCAAAAGAGCTAGGTCCATTCTGTTTTGTTAAAGTAAGCACTTTCAGAGAGAGAAATGGACTGTGCAATGGCTAGATATTATCTCTACTCATCTTTGTGATTATTATAGACAGAATATCAAAAAGCAGTATGAAAGTAGAGTATTCTGGGTTGTGAGGTTAGAAGTAGCTCCCTTGATTCTGTGGGTAATATCATTATATCATTCTTTCAACCTCTTGTCTAAATTCTCCAGCATGTATTCATGAACCTATGAACCTATGAGAGTCAGTGCTTAGTATATAATAGCAAAGATGAGACCACTACCTTCGGATCTGTGAATGTGATTCTGTCATAACAGAAATGTGGATTGTTTCCTTCGGGGGGGGGGGGGGCAGCTGTCCTTAGCTAAAGAGTTCAAGTACTTAGATGATTAATGTACAAGTGATGATAAATGGGAATGTGGACTGAGGCTATTTCTGACATTTACTTTATTGCATTTGTCTGTGGTAGTAAAGTCAGTAGACTGTTCTTCTGGTGATTTTACATGCACACCCTTACCTATAGTCATAGGCCGATAGGTGTGTACTAGGCTACTGACCATTGGGACCTTTTTAAGATAAACCATGCATCCCAAATATCTGACAGGTTCTGGTATCCTTGGTAAGTGTAAGCAGGGGCTTGGAAGATGAATCATTTACAAGCAGGACCCTGGGAGATGAACCATTTGCATGCAGGACCTGGGAGATGAACTGTTTACAGGCTGCCTGTGTCCATTAGAGACCAGGAATGAATTTCCAGTTCCCTATCCAATTGTCCAAGTTACAGTTAAACTGGGTTAAGGAGGAACTCTGCTTCACATAGATGGAGGAGCCTGTTCCATAGAAGAGGTAGTCTTTGGGATACATACCTGTCTGTCCAGCAGGTCTTATTTATATCACAAGCAATGTTTAAGTATTTAGACTAGGTAATTATGATGCTGTTTGTTTTGTGGATATTCAGGAGGTCCATCAAGGTGGGGTCCAACAATGCTTTGAATGCCAGGCATAGATCTCCCTTCAACAGTATGTAGGAGACAGTATACAGGGGTAGAACTTTGAGGTGGTCTGTATAGGACATGTTACTTATGAGCTGTATTCCTTTAGTGAGGAACATGTGGATGTTCCAGTTGTTAGATGCACCTGGTTAGGTGCATACCAAAGGAGGCATTATACTCAATGATAGGTCTGATGAATAATGGTTACAATGGAAGAGTGGCCACCTTCGACCTAATGCTATACCTTTGTTTATAAGTTGCACAACACAGAATGATTTCCTCTCTACTGTAGAAGTGTGATAGTTAGAGGCCAGATTACTGTCTATGTGTGTCCCTAAGTCCCTGACTACTGGGTTGACTCTTGGGATGTGTTGTCAACATGTTAGTTACCAGGGGTGGATGACTTCCCAAAGGATACCATTATGCATTTCTTGGCATTTAGTTTTAGTCCATGGCTCTGACACTAGTTATTTGTCTGTGTCAGCCCTTCCCGGAGAAAATTAGTGTCATGGAGGATTCTATGAATGCTCCTAATTTGCAGTCACCTGTAAATTGGATCAGCCAGAGGCCCTTTACATTGGCCTTGACTTCAAAAAACTAAATGCCAAAAAGAAGCAGTCCCAGGATCAATCCCTGAGTGGCTCCACTTGTGACTGGCTTCTTTGTAGACGTGGTCTCCTAGATTTTAACTTCCTTAGTCCTGTGTGCAGAGAAATGACTGTTGCTGATCTGAAATTGTGAGGATAGCTCATGTTTCATGCTGTTTAGAAGTCATCATGGGATATTGTCTGGGCCCATTGATGCAGCGTTCTTGACCTTAGAGAGAACATTGATGACCTGTTCCCTAGGGATAATAGCAGGAGTTAGATTTGATAGTATTTCCTGAATGGAGGTTGAGAGGGGTAAAATTAGGCATGGATTTGTCTGCCAGTAGGTTTTCTATATCTTCTGGCTCAGTATAGGTGGTGTATTGCCTTTAAGGTTGCAGACATAGATAAAGAATGCATTGTGGTTGTCCTTTACATTGGACATCATATTTATATCAAATTTGGCATTGGTAGACTTTATTTGTCCTCTGAGTTTTTGTTCAGTTTGATGAGAGTGCTTTTATCCTGCTGGTTGCTGCACCTCCTAATTATTGCCACAGTTTTCTTCCTCCTGTTATATAGCCTGTTGATGCTGTGATTCCACCATGGTAGCTTGTTTTTTGAGTTAGTTCTGTACTTATTCCTGGTGGGTACAAGTGCTTTTATGCAGCTATTAACATGCTTATATAAAATTTTTGTGAAGAGGTCCACATAGACAGCAGTGTTCTCAGGGTTTATGGAGGCTTGAAATTTTGACAGGTTATCACTTAATAGTAGCCTTGGAAAAGTTCCTGAGCATTCTAGGGTTAGCTGGGGTTCCAGGTTTTATTTTAAGTTAAAAGGAGACCATTTTGTGGTCTGTCCTTACCAGAGAGGACATTACACTAGAGGTGTGTGCAGCACTCTTCCATATTATTGAGGACCATATCAAGTAGCATATTGACAGTCTGGTTCAGGGAGTTTGTTTACAAAATCCAGGAACCTCTGTGCCTGCATATGTGGTGTCATATATTTTTCCAGTTAATAGTGAGGTAATTAAAGTAGCTCATAAATATGGTATTTGGTTGGATGGTGACTGTTTCCAGTAAGCTGAAATACATGTTATGGGTTTCCAGGGTTATAGAGGGGGATATGTAGCTTATAAGGAAGGAGTATAAGATTTTCCCTATGGTGATTTGAACGTGGAGAAGCTCAAGTGCTTCATACTGTTTGACCAGCCTTGAGGTATACTTATTTTTTATGCAAACTGAGACACCTCTGCCTTTAGTCTCTGTCTGTGTAGTAGCTGGTCTAAATGTGTGGAAGGCATTATAGCCTTGTACTGCTGATGTGCTCTGTGCAGATTTAAACCATGTCACAGTGACTGCACATTCTCTAGAGTCAGGAAAGCTTGTAGGGTGTGGAGTTTCTTGTTTGGGCTCCTAGCATTGAGCAGTAACACCTTTAGATTTTCTTGGATTTGATTTGTTATATCAAAAGTACTTTCAGTTTGCCATTGCATAAAAAAGACATTATGGGGGCAGACAATGTTTTAGCCAATATTCAAAAGCCTAGAAGGAAGAGGTGCAGACCATCACTGGCAAAGCAACACGGTCTGTTCACCATCTCTTTCCATGCTAACAAATATTGCACCCACCTTAGAATGTCACAAGAAACTAAACCAATTCTTAAATCATTCTTGTTCTCTTCATGTTGTGGCACCATCCTTAGAGAAGGCAAAATGGTGCTCACTGCTTGTCTCATACCAGCCGGGGCCACATATTCCAAGAGCTCCACGATGTCTCTCTTCCTATAGTCTAGGGAGGTTCATCTCAGGTCATTTACACCCATATGGACTATGGCCAGAATGTTTAATTGTGTGGTTGCTTGCTTATGGGCTATGAAGTAGAGGCTGCATGAGATTTGGCTGTATGTATTGATGTGGAAGTTGTTTTGCTGCCTTGTTCTGTGTGCGATGCATGCAGATTGTGAACTACCGGTGACCTGATTGACATTGAGTGTTTTTATGCAAGAGTTTTGCCTCTACTGACATTGTGTAAATACATCTCTCACATACCTTATTAGTTTGTTTGAGAACTAACTAGTTGGCAGAAAAATTATTTATTGACATTGCTATGTGGCATCTATTAATCATTTAGGTTGTAACAGAATGAATAAGGCATCAGTTACAACTACCTGAAGCAAGGTTTCTCCATGGGTTTGCTTTGTTTACTGTCCTGCACAGGGTAGCAAACTTGATTGCAGAGAAATTGATCCTTTGAAGTGAGAAGACCTAGTTGAGGGGGTTCAAGCATCTGGTTAGGATGCTTTCTAGACTACTACTGAATATACCTCACTAGGTATATGAGCTAACTCAAGATAAGGGTTAGAATAGACTACATCTCTTGGCTTGCCTGAAAATCCTACCAAAGTAGAAGGAATCCACAGCTAAGGCAATATAAGTCTAAGCCACTCTCATTGGTATGTGCATCTATTAATTCAGAAGTATAAGCAACATACTGAAAATAGATGGATTGATTCCTGCTGTAGCTGTTGCATTTTGGAGTTAAACGACCACAAATACTGCTCCAAGATTACATATTTTTTTTGTCAATGCATTTTCTTTTGGGATAGGCTACAAAATAAGCCAATCCACAGCTAGATATTCAGTTGTCCACTTAAAAAACAGTCTTTCTGTAACGTAAAACATTCTGACTTCTCCCAGCCATAGACTATGTCTAGATCATGCCGTTTCTGTCTGTCTCTCCCTCTCTTTCCCACTGTGAGCATCTCTAGTTTTACTTGCCTTTTGCACCCTCAGTCCTTCCTCCTGTTGATCATCTTAGGTGCAGAGAGGGGCCACTAGATGGTAACAGGAGCAGAGGACTTAGGTTAAAAAGGAAAACTACAGGGGCTTGGTTTGTATACACTGAAACAGAGTAGAGGAGCATGTTATGGAAAGGTCATAAGTTCATAGGAGAATACTAGGCTAATTGCCCTGAAAGGCCATTTTAAGCATAACCAATAACTCATGGTCAGAACCAAACCCTGTCTCTTGTGTCTATGAGACTAAGACCTTAACCATTATGCCATCCCCACCAAGTTATGGTAGGAGACAAGTGGGTGAAATGGCTGTAAAGGAAAAAAGAAGGAAAAGAAACAGCCGGCAGTGAGAAGAGACACTTCAGGATGGATGCATGAAGGTCCTGCTTTACAGAAAAAGAATGGAGTAGTTTCCCCGAGGTAATTACAAACTGGGACAATGGACACCTTCAAACAGGCATAGGGATATGGTACAGAATGAAGAAAAGGGGCAGGAAGTTGGACAGATGCAGAAACCTAGCTCCAACAATTAGACAAAATGTCTGACTGCCTGCGTATATGTTCATACGTTTGTAGTGTGCTCATGGGATTAGTTAATTCTTTTCATGTAAAGGAACTAGGAAGTCAGATCATCATTGTATACTACAATGCTTGGCTTCCTGTCTTCCTGTTGTCAGCAGTGTCAGAGTAGGTGCTCACTGTAGACAGCTCGGTACACAATATGCCCTGGCACATCGCAAAGGGCCATCACCTTTTCAGATGTTCAGAGTGGGACGGGCACATTTCCTTTTGAAATGTGAGATTTCACACTCTTCTCCATACCTTCAGTTAATGCAAAGTCACATACAACCATTGTAGTTTTCTGCAATATCTGTAGGAACATTAGAAACTTGTTTCACTAAATCAATATTCACAGGATACAAATACCCGTATCATTACTGTCCTGAGAAAATAGAGACAGATGGCAACTTTACCGCCAGTTTTGAAATTCTAAAACATATCTTGGTTACCAAAGCAACAAAACAGAAAAATAAGTTAACAGTAATGGCCCAACAAATAAGACAACCTGCATCTGTTCTGGATTGTAATGGATAAATGAAACTGTAAACAAAAATAACTATGTCTTGGCTGATCTTGAAGTTAGAACAAAGACTGGAATGATTGTTTTTTTTTTTTTCTTTTGTAAGATGTAAATAAGAAAGCATGCAAAACCACAAACTTTGCCTTGGGGAATAATAGTAAAATCCATATTAGTATAGACAGGCAAAAACAGAGACTGATTCTAGAAAGTCACATCAGATCACATTATTAAAATATTAAAGTAGTACAAAAGGCTTACTCTTAGGCATAGCTCTTAACTGCCCATATTTTTGCAGAATGTCCAGATTTTTGTCTCATATTTTTGGTCTGTTAGTTATAAATTTTGTGGTATTCTGACAAATCACTGATGGTTAAAGTCACCAAATAATGGCATACATTTGAGTTTCCGATACTACATCCTTCAGAAAAGTCATGCTAACAGAAAACTCTGTTAATCTATCAACTTTCTAAGTTTATAAGAGAAATATCTAAAATCAGTCCCTATTTTGAGCCTTTGTTACCCAATTATTTTAGGTTTTGCACAGATTTCTTGTGCTAAGAGGTCGCGAGGGGTTCTCATAAGGAGCTTGCAGTAGTTCCGATGACCACTGATAACTAACTCTACCAAATTCACTATAAAAAGGCTTTCTCCTATATTAGATATTCTCATGGATGAAAAAAGATCTGCAAACAGATAAGATTAAGGAAGGTAAAAATGATTTAGCTGAAAAAGATGGAAAAAAGCCAGTCTGTTTTCAGTTCTGAGCTATGAGGAAGAAAAAGTTTAAATAGCATGTGTTTTAGTTGCATGGAAAAGACAGGTAATTTACTTCAATGAGTATGTTAATTGTGTGGGATTCAATTTCTGGTTCTATGGCCCATTGCTTCTTTTTAACTACTGGTAAATATTAATGATCTGGGGTTGATTTTGGAAGGCTTTTGACTCGAGGCCAGAGAGACTTTATGTATACTCAGTGAGACAAATGGAAAGCATTTATCTTTGTGGAAGTCCTTCCTTTATTGCTAAAGTTTTCAAAACTGTTGCATCCCACCTTAAAAAAATAGGCACTGTCATCATTTGTCAATGATGGATTGTCCACTGAACTATATTAAGTTCATGTTGTCCATCTCCACAGTCAAGCTCAGTTACTTGTTTAACAAGGCAAAGGGATACAGCAGATAGCAGGGAACATTTCCTGAATCTAGCCATCTAGTGTCAAATGACAGTCCTTTCATTCTGTTGCATATGTTTTGCAAGAATGTTATTCTGTACAGAAAAAAAAATCCCTTGCTCGTAAGAGTATTTATCTATTTACTTCATTTTTGTTTGCTTTCTCTGAAGAGGCATGACATTTGTCAATAGATACATGCTAAATGAGGTAATCATGTGCTTCTTCACCTTGCTTCTGCCAAGAGGTATTCACAATCTTGCAAACCTCAGTTTGCTAAATACCTTGTCTTAGCTCTGGGTAGGATTTACAGATCTTTTGGAGATGGTCTGTTTGAACTTACCTCTCTAACACATGAAATTTGTTGCCTGGTTCTGTAAGAGAACTACAAAAGCTTAATTATTTCAATAATGATATCTTCATTTAGCATAGGCTGGGCACAACTTAGGGGTTAAACGACTTATTTTGTTAGACCTCTTTTGTGATTTTTTCACTTTATATTGTATATATCTGATGCATTTAAAATAATGACTGCACTAACAACTTGTGAATATTAATTAAGATTTTACTGGGTATTTGTCATCTTACGTCATAGCTGAATTCTTGATTTATATGGAATGATGAAGAAGAAGATGCCAATCTATGCTCTGTGCTCAGCTGTCTTCTGCTCAGAGAAATTACCCTTTTGTTTTTCTCATTGGTACCTAAAGCTTGTTATAATTTATGGCCTTTAATGTTACATTTGCTTTGTTGCTTCGTCGTGTAATACAATATTTGCATTTGAACAAGTCCTTGACCTGTAGTATAAATTTTAATTGTTTGGTTGATTATCTCACACACTCTTAATTTTGACTTTTATTATGTTTGTTGAGTTTGTGGAGCTTTTCTCCCAAGGGACTATCAGTCATCAAAATAAGAATAAATAAAAATACAGATAGAAAGACAAACGGACATAAAGATGCATACATACACACATAAATATATTTCTTTCACTTTCTAGCAACAAATTGGAAAAGAAAACATGTCTGAGACTTATGAATTCCTCATGCCTGACACAAATCCCTTATTGCAGACTGGTGCCAGGTATGAGTGAGACAATGGAAAACCCTGTTCACAGACTTCTTCTGTGAACCTTTGCTACTGCTACAGTAAGTGTATATAAACCTGTCTTCAATATGTGCAGCTTGTGGTCGGACCAGTGTTTAGAGTTTAGGTTTCTGTTAATGGTGCTGGTGACAAATTCAGCTAGCATCCATGGAGTCAGAGGGGCTCCTAGTATTTGACTGAGTGCCAGAGTCTTTCTCATGTATCTTGACATTACCCTCTCTTGAGTCATAGGAAATGACCACCAAGCTTCAACAAAGTAGAGGATGGAAGAATACATCTTGCTATGTATACACGAGAAGCTGGTGCCAATGTGCTAATGTCATTGCATGACTACATCTAAAGGTCACATTATGGCCTTCAAAATTAATTCAGTTTACCTTTATTATTCCCACAATGGTGGGTTCAAAGAAAGATTGTCTGATTAGTGAAGCACTCAGAAGTATCTGATACCTCTCCAACAAACAGTTGTCAACATCAGTTTTACTTCAAAGACAAAGGTATTCAGGGAAATTCAACAAAAGCCCTTTGGTGCAATCATTAAAATCAGTAAAGTCTGCAAGTGAAAAAAAAAAGTTGCTACTGAGCTTTCAAAAATTACCCTAGTCATAAAAAACAAGTAGATAATTTATTGTTTTTTCTTATCAAATCTTCCTGACCAAAGTATGAACTTAGCTTGGTCTCAGAGGTTGAAAACAATAACAAGGTACCCTTTTAGTTATATCATAAAACTGAATGGGAAAAAATTTGGTCTCTATAGAGGACCACGTGCCTTGAATTATCAGCCCTGAAAATGCTCCCCCCTCACCCCAACAGGGAGGCATCTGTGGTCAGTGTGTCCTTGGGTGGGGGGGAGACAAAATGGCCTGTCTAGAAAAAGGTCCTGAGATTGAAGCCACCAAATAAGATGATTCCTGCATACGTGTGTCAACTTTATTGTCATAGACATGGGCTGAGACAGAATGGACCACTGGACTGCCAGGGTCCATTGGAGAACTCTCATATGATACCGGGTGGGGGGCACCAACTGAATGGCAGCCTCCATGGAGCCTAGCAATTTGAGAATCAAATGACCAGGTGGGCATGCTAGATTCAACAAAAGACAAACTTGATCCTGAATCAACTGGACCCTGCAGGTGAGAAGTGCTGCAGTCTCTGATAACATGTCCAGCACTCTGATGAATTCCAGGTTTTGGCTCAGAACTAGATTAGACTTGGGCAGGTTCACTGTGACACCAAGATGCTGAAAAAGACTGAGGATATACCTGGTGTCCAGTATTAGTCGATGCCTTGTGGGAGCCATGAGGAGCTAATCATCCAGGTATGGAAAAACCTGGAAACCTTGCAGCTGGAGATGAGCTGCCCCCACTGCCATACATTTGGTAAACACCCGGGGGACTGTGGTGAGTCCAAAGGGCAGGGCTCTGAACTAATAATGATTGCCCCTAACCAAAAGCTAAGTGTCTCCTGGAGCATCTGTCGATCTTTATATGATACTATGCATCCTTGAGATCCACTGAGCACATCCAGTCATCCTTGCACAATAGACGCAGGATTGACTGAACAGTGATCATTCAGAACTTGGACTTCTTGACAGAAAGATTTATCTCGCTGAGGTCCAGAAACGGACACAGATCCCAAGTTGTTGTTGTCCTGTTGAGTCCTCTTGAATGGCTCTTTTTTGAAGAAGGTCTTGCACCTCCAGATAGGCCAAGTCCCTTTGGCAGGGTGGTACATCTGGGAGAACTCTCTGAGGTAGAGGGGGCTGGGAGAAGGGAATGGAGTAACCCTTGGAAATCATTTTTTATCAACCACTGGATTGGAGGTGAGATTTGTCCAAGCTAGTGGGTGAAGAGAGAGATGACCCCCTAGTGCCTCCAGGGCAGGACAATCAGGCAGCACATCAGGAGCGCTAGAAGGGCATCTCTGAGAAACGTTCTCGGGAGCTCTGGTTTTGTGGTCCCCCTCTGCCCCTAGGGCAGCATCTACCATTGAATCCCCTGCCCTGGCCTGTGGAGGAGGATTCCTGGGAAGCATACTGAAAGGATGACTGAGTCCTCCAGAACCAAAGTTTCTTACTACTGCTCTGGGTCTTAGAAAAGGAACTTTGGGGAGTAGAAAACTTGATCCCTACCATGGAAAGAGTCTTGCCTTCCTGCTCACTGTGGGTTAAAGTCTCCTAAACAGATGGTCCAAACAAAGTGGAACTGTCAAAGGGGGCATTAGTGAAGGACACCTTAAAGGTTTCCGCAAACCTGCAAAGGCAAAGCCAGACATGCCGCCTGATAGGCATGTCGGTGCCTGCTGCTCGAGAGGTGGCCTCTTCTGTATTGGACATCAACCTCATCGAGGCATTGGCTAGGAAACTGAGAGTGGACAACCTCAGAGAGACTAGCTTGAGGCTCTCTGGAGGCAACAACTCTGACAGGGAAGAGGTAAGCTCCAAAATCAAATCACCTCTGAAGCCAGGTAAAGTGGGCCAAGTAAGTCAGACCAAAAGTAGCTGAGGCAAATGGATGCTTTCCAAAACAGTCAATTGCCTGGGACTGCCTGTTTGGGGGATAGACTGAGGAGCTTTGCTCACCTAGCTCCTTATTGGTAGCAGCGACCGCCATGATGGCATTGACAGGGATCCCTTTACTCCAAAAAGACCTATCCTTAGGAGGACTGAGGAACTTATCTATCTGCTTTCTTGGGCATAGGCTCCACTGTATCTGGCTCCTCCAAGCCTTGCAGGTGAAAAGGTCCACAAATTTGTCAGCGGGGGGGAAGCCCTGGTCAAAGATGGGCCCATCCTGAATGTCTTCAGGAGCTTGGACCCCTCCGTAGACGGGGATGGGTAAGACCATCCACCTCTCTGCTTGAGAACTTCAAGGATGTCCCCCTAAGGAAACCTCCTCAGATGGAAGTCTGGGAGACCCATCTCCCTCCTCAAATTCTGTGTCTTTGGTTACGGACTCTCGGTGGGGGGAGTCCAAGTGCATCCTCTACACATTTTATTCTGATGGGGCTCCTCCACGGTGGACTCAGGGGAGAACTCAGAAGAGGTGGGTATCCCAGGTGGGACAGTGCCCACCTGAAGGTGCTTGCAGGAGGGCTGACCCTGGATGGATGATGAGGCCTCAGCACCCAATCCAGAGAAAGGCTGAGGAGGACCTAGAGAAGAAAGAGAGGTAGCTACCAAACTGGAAAAGGTCCTCTCTACCACCCAGAAGGCCAAAGGACTGGAAGAAGCCCCCCATCCCCAGCTTTGGGGCCACCTGGGAAGGGAGAAGGGACCCCAATGCAGTACCAAAGCCCTGGACGACATTGGCACTAAGCTGCCCAGTGCAGAGGCCCCCAAGGGAAGGGAGCAGTCCAAAAAATCCAGACCCAAACCCACCCCCAGGGAACTCACACTGACCCCTCAGAGATGAGGCCCACTCTGGTCTGAGGCCTGCAGAAGACAGCCAGCCAGACACACTGGCAGTGTTGAGAAGGGGTGGATACCTGATACCATCAGCCTTTCATTGTGAATATCCTTATCCTGACCTTCCAGAACTTGGTTGATTAGAAGAGGAGAGTTGAGACCTGTGGATGGGGAGGGTCCCCTAGCCATATGAGCTGGGGACAGCAGCAAGCCCAATTTGATTAGGTCTTTGAGGAAGCTCCTCATCATCTTATCCATATCCAAGGGAAGATGACTTCTGGATGATCTGCATGAAGGTGAAGAGTGACCATATCTTGCTGGTGATTCAGGCTTGGATCCCAAAACTCTATGGGCTTGCGAAGGAGACCAACTCTGACATCTCGGATCCAACCTCCTAGAGGACTCAGAAGGGTAACCCTCAGTGATAACAAGATCTGATGATAGTGTCGGATCTGAAAACCTTGTAGGATCCGAAGACTTGGGAACAATACCAGATGAATCTGTCAAACTGGTTGGATCCAGTGTCAGCATGCTTCTACTCAGATCTGAAGGCCTCCGATCTGATGAGGCCTTGGATCCAAGATTCTGATCTGAAGTTCTAGGAACAACAGACCTCAAATCCGAAACAGAAGAGGCTGGGATAAGATCTGTGGATCTGCAAGTCGAGAGCCTCAGCTTTTTAGAGAAACAGAAGAAAACAACCCCTCAGAGGAAGGAGGAAGTCTCTTCTTTGGCTCCTGGCCTTAGAAGGGCAATCTGAAGACAGAGGACCATCCTGAGCCAAGCCATTGAGGAGAAGCTTGTTGCGGCACTCTACCAGGACCCTGGGATTGAATGCAGCATAAATGTCACATTCAACATCCAAGTGCACTGACTCTAAACAATAGACACACTCCTCATGCGAGTCAGAACAAAGCATCTTCCAACCACACAATGAGCGCCTCTTAAAGCCTGCAGGCTTATCAGTCATCCTGTCCAAAACACACACACACACACACACACACACACACACACACACACACACACACACACACACACACACACACACACACTCAAATAGAGATTTTTTCCTAACAGAAACAGCTTAAAGGAAAAGGGCACTAAGCGCCAAGCAGTAGGAAATGGGAAGGAGAACCTACCTAAACCCACAACTCAGTTCTAATAGGGAGAAGAGGAAATATGATCAACTAAAAGCTGCTAAAAATAGCAAAGATACCTTAAAAGGAAAGAAAGAAAGAAAAGGTGCCAAGAAAAACGCACTTATCTAACGGTTCCCTGCACTTGAGCCTGGACCATGTCCGCAGCGATTCAGCAGCAAATGAGATCTGAGGGTCAGACGTTAGCATGGGATTATGGGAAGGGGAGGAGCTTGAGCTCTGGATCTATCTGAGAAGTTGCTGGCTCGGATCCAAGGTCAGATCCTAGATGCATCTGTGATGAATAATGACACTGGATAGCACAGATGCCAAGTTATGGTAAGTACATAACTCTTTTTAAAGAACAAGGCGCATCAGCACACAGTAGGGAGTATCTGTCTGTCCCAGCCTGGGTTACCAATGGTGTCAAACAGGGCTCTATACTACTGAGGGACACTCCTTTCTGGACTATTATTCTCAAATATAACAGTGAAAATGGGCTATGGATAACCTAATAAGTCGATGAATGTAAACAGAGTAATGTTTACTTTATAAAGAACATTGAAGTTCTCTAAGAAGGTTTGCAAAAGGTACACACCTGATGTAACAGTAATGATGTTGCATTTAATTTAATTAACAGATAGACAAATACTTTAATAAGACAGTCATCACCTAGATGACCAAATGCTAAGCCAAGCCACTGTCCTAATACAGAGCAGCAGATGTGATTATCATATAACTAGCATGTTACTTGACTAAAACATTAGAGCATGATAGGTGCTATTAATAATGTGAGGTGTCATTGCTAGAATCTTCCAACTTTTATCCCAGACTTTCTTAAATCGTTCAGATTAGTTCCTTTCCATTGTTCTGGTAGCCTATACTGGATGCCTGGAGACTTTTTTTCAGGAGAGTAGCTTTTCCATAAATCTTTCTTTAACACGCCATCTGCAGGTTGCTAACGTTGTCCTCATCTGCGACACTACTATAATTTTTGCTTCAGCTCCACTCCTTGGTAAACTGTGTATTCTGATACATCTGTATTTTCACTTGCCACTTCCTTTCATAACTCAAGGAAGGACATTCTCACTCCCTGCAGTCTTTCCATATACTCCTGATTTGTGACTCTCCTGGTGACACCTGGGGCCATCAGCTGCACATTGTTGACTAGCCAAATGTCCTTCCTGAAATGCTTCCCAAATGAGCACAGAGATTATCCAAAGACACCTCCTCAAGACTTGACATAACCTTAAATCTTGAACATAAGAAACATGAAAAACCTCACCAGTCTAAAATCTCATGGCTTTATCTGAGCATTAGCTGAGCAGCACTCATCTGCCTGTAAAGTAATATTTAAAATAAAGAGATGTCTTCACACAACAAGTAGCTTTGGGACTCCTACTTTCATTTTTAACCACCTTTCTATTGTGTGATACTGCAAAGGATCTTTCCACTACTATATTCTTTTGGAGAATGTGATACTTCATCAGGGACACTGCTAGTCTTTTTTTCCTGTAAGCCATGAGTTTTTGGACTGGTGAGGTTTTTAGTGGAAGGGGATTTACCACAAGGATTTGGTTTGTAAGGCACTATTTGTTTGAAAGTTAAAATCCAGGCATACCTATTAAATATAACAAATTTAATTTGTACCAGCACATATTGTTGTGGGATGAATCGACACAGGAGAGCAATTTTTGAGGCCTGAAACACTATGGGCTTATTCCCGTACTTGAGACTTCATTTATTTGCTGCCTGTTTTGTGTGGACTGTTGTGATTATACAGATGCCTTAAGTAAGCTCGACAAGTGGAAGACATGCAACACAGGCTGATCACTCATTTTTACAAGGCCTGATGGGACAGAGGAAGGGTGTCCCACTAGACTGATTTTGACTGGTGATGGAATGATCCCAAGACATCATTAGGGTCTGCTGGGTGAGAAAATGAGAAGGTTGCTGACCTGTTCTGTTATGATGGACAGAAGGGGTTGGACTTGGCTCTGCTTGTGTGAGTCTTGGTAGAGGATGGGTGATGTATCAAGAGCATCCTTTAAAACACAAGAGGAATGCAACAGTGCATTTTTTATGCCTAGATAGACATACACCTGATATGTGGTGATGGCAGTGCCCCCTGAATCACCTAGGTAAGGAATGTGGCTGATCATCTGAAAAACTTGATGACATTTTAACTACCCAGTGCCTCCACCCAGGAGCCCCATTCTCAAAGCCCTTCCATAGGCAAGTAGTCAAAACACTTGTCCCCTGTAGAAATCAGGGGATCACTCACACAGAAGTGTAGCATGTTAAGGACTAGCTGAGAGGAAGCAAAACGGGTTTCCTGAGGATGAGGCAGTTTTTGGACTGTAGGAGGCACAGTAGATCCACAGGGGCCTCTTGGCATAGAAGGCAATATAAGTAAATAAATAAATCAATTTTGCAGATGTTCTGATGGTTTTTCTAAGACGTATGTGCTCCTACCATTTTCAAACATTTAGCTGACATGATTATTTGGAGATACATACTTGTGCAACCTGTCTTTGGAGATTTATATTGCAAAATATAAAGGTTAATAATTTGAATGGGATGCAGAGCTAGGCATCTTGAGATCCCCACAGATCTAATCCCTACACTGTACCTATGAACCTCTGGTACAGCTCTCAACATCATAAGGGATTAGGTGAGCAACTCTGTATGCTTTGTAGTTGGTATGTGACAACAGCTGCATTGGTGTCAGAAACAAGGACTTCAATGTCTTTTACTATTTTGTCATTGATAACAGGGTCATTTTATAATGGATGGGGAGTTCCTGCAAATATATAGGTAATCTGATTAATGTGCACTCTGTGCAAAGCTCTAGGATCTGTAATGCATAGCTGTCTCTGATGATAGAGTGACTATTGAAAACCCTCCACATATGTTTTACATTTGCCTGACCCTTGTGGCCCAGGTTGTGGCTGAAAATGGTCCAGTTAAGACTGCTTCATTTAACCACCTAACAAACATTCAAACAAATAAAAAAATAAGTAAATCGATATATATATATATATATATATATATATATATATATATATATAAAGAAGTGCACATCTATGGGATGTTGATGCAAATGCTTTGTTTACCTATGAGGTGTAATCATTATAGTGTATTCTGTATACTTTGAAGTTTTGTGTGACTCAGCAAGGCTGATTACTAACTTATTTATTAAGTACCTCCTTCAGTTAGTATTAAAAATATGCTATCTTTTAACAAAGTGCTATTTCTTGGTTACTTTAGCAGTGCTGCTTTGGCATGATTTATAATCAACAGAAGATATGACGTCTTCATTGCTGATTGCTCCAAACTAGTTTACCAGACTGTTCTATTGTAATGTATTTTTTATGATATATAGATGTGGAAGTGACATTGATTTGTCTGCTGTCTGTATCTCTTTCTGAGTGTAAAAGCATTAAGGAACTTATTGGCCTGATCATTTAACATCTGTGGCATATGCGTGTTCATCGTAAATTTACATAACAGATTGGGATGCAATTATATTCACAAGTATTTACATGCCAAACTGAGCAATAATTACATTCCTGTCCGTTTGTATGAGTGATTGAGCTGTATAATTAGATTGACATGCATTTATATGACAGCTTGACCTGCACAATTAAATTAATATGCAAAGAGGTGCTAAGCAAGGAAAAGTAAATGAGAGGAAAGCTCACAGTATTTGTACACATAGTACTGATGTGTATAATTAATTACTTAAGAAGACACTATAGACCATAGTTGTCCTTACATACATTGTCATAAATGATACAAACCCCACAAGGCAATTGCTAAATAAACAAGAGACCAAACAAGGAATTACAGGGTATGGAAATGGTTCCAGTCCATATAGTACTAGCGATCCATTCTAACAAAGTTTATCTGTACTTTGCAAAGGTGGATGTCACTTGGCAGTTGATGTATCCTTTTTATATGTTTGGTCTGTTTTGATATTTGTTCCATTAGGCTTGACAAATCATTGTTTGGTCTCTTGTTTATTTAGGCCTCTTTTTTAAACTCCTTTAACTTCTTATCACACCCACCCATTTTCCCCTCTTCTCTCCTTTTTTTATTCTCCTGCACAAATCTCTTTGTCCTAAATATGCCAGTTTCTCACAAGAAAGCATACCCCTTTCCTGTCACTCTCCACTGCAGATCAATATTTATAAGTGTCTAGTATGTTCATATATGGCACATCTTCCACAGTTGTGGCATTCACTCCCCCATATACACAAATCCCCACAATATATGTCTGTTAGTGTACATACCATATTTAATGTGACCATGTTTCAAACATATCCTCAGTTGTCCTGCATAACATGAAACATTCCTGCCCCTTCATCAGAAGCAGGTTTGTAAATTCTTTTCAGACTTGCCTACTGTTTAGAAATTTATTGAAATCCCCACTCCTTCTGAAAAGTCAAATGCATCTAAAATAACATCTAGCACTAATAATTCAGTGCAAATCTGCTTCAACAAGCAAGTAACATCATTCAATTGTCCCATTTATTACTAAAATTAGCTACCTTTATCTGTGGTGATCTAGAGACATAAATGTACAGTAGAATGTTATACTTGGTGGAAAACATTTGTAACAGTTCAGTAGTTCTAAGATTAGCACAAAATAAACTATTTGTGTGTACATAGATCAGATTTAACAGCTACAGTTTCAGTGAAAATGCTTTTGGTTATGTATCACCTTGTGAGAAAAACCGAAGCTCAGATATAGATTCATATGTGGACTGTTGTTAGTCCAAGAGCTGCTTTTAGGTTTTCTCTCATAGCTTCTGCAAAAGATATACTTTTCTTTTTTTTCTGCATCTATTCCCCATTGTGCATATTTTCATCAGTAGTGCTACACTGAACTTGAGATTAAAACCTTTTTCCAGACTACTAACAGACCTCTGTGTTGTAAAGGGTCACAACTGAAGGGCATTTAAACTGAAGTACTTCTGTACTGAAACTTGTCAATTTTGTCAAAAGCAAACTGTGCATTTAAGGACAAGCATTGTTTGCATAGTTCTGATTTTCCAATGGCTGTGTAAGTCTGGAGTTATAGTATATGCACAAGGGAAATTTATGTGCAGGTAGGATGTAGCACAAATAAAATCTGAGTAAATTGTTGTTCCTTCATCACATTTATGACAATAATGGTTTTGTTTATTTTTGATGTATATGATGTTTTGATTCACCATTTTTTGTTTTGTGTGCGCGTCTTTTCATATCGGTATGGTTTCATCAATATTGTTTTTTCATTTTTGGTGGTTTTATCATGTAGGATTTGTATTCCTAATATGCATTCTATACTATTTACTATTCTCAGAACACCACTGTGCAGACACTTCTCTTGCTGTCTCTGTCATATCATCTTACCTCTAACCCTTTTTCTTCATTCACTTATCCGATCACCATAAAGGTTTGCCCATTCCTTCCACTTTCTAACTCATGACTACCATGTGCCTGCCACCATTATATTCCTCTACTTCTCCAGTTCCAGCTCCATCCTAAACAACTGCACTATCACCGTCTAATAAACTTTCAACAAGTTCATATGGCCCAGCCTGTACCTGTCCCAAAATCACTTCATCCTTCACTACTTCAGCTGATACCTACATTCTATACATTTTTCCAGCCTTATAGTTGTTTATTTCAATATCATCTACCAACGTAATTACCTCTACCACCTTCTAAAGCTTAAAATCACTGTGTTGCAGCCAAAACTCTCCACAACCTTCCAAAGGTATCAAACGCTTTATTGAGACATACAAATGTTTAAATCAAACGTTTTATTGAGCCATACAAATGTTTAAAACTTTAAACATTTGTGTGTCTCAATAAACGTTTGATACATTTGGAAGGTTGTAGAGAGTTTTGGCTGCAACACAGTGATTTTATTATTTTATTTTTGTTTTGGTTGTCATTGGGGTCGCTGCTTAAACAGTTTTGACCTTCTAAAGCTTCCCACTAGAAGCATAAAGGAGTTTATCTAGTTTATCTGCAAACTTTCCCCAGTAAGTATCACCTCATGTCTGCCCTGAGATGGGACATAAGCTGAATGGGATCTACATGATCAACAGAATAAAACAAGTAAATAAATATGTCAGTGTGTAGGGACAGATCACTGAGCATCTTTACACCCCAAACACATTTCCTTTCCTCAGAATGACCCCCTTACTTCTGTATATTACAAATAATCATAACTTAGCATGTTCTTCCCCTTGGTGGCATTTCTAACCTAGTCAGCTTCTTCAGTGCACACAATGTTGAGATTAATAAAACCTAATGACACTTTCTTTTTGGTGTCTTTTTCTTAGAAGTCAAAACTGACTCCATGCTGGCTCTCCATATATGCAGAAAACAGCAAATGCAGGAGCATTGTGCTTAACCCAGCAGATAATGTGTCCCTTCAAACAACGCTTGACATTACACATGAATAGTATGGTGGAAATGGCCTTACCTTCAGTGTCAGAAAATGTAGCATTTTGACACTTAAAGAAAAAAAAGCACAAACTTTATACACTATTGATTGGCATAAGCTAAAAGTTGGAAAATTATAAAAGACCTTGAAGTCCTTGTTTTTGACACCAATACAGCTGCTGCCACATACCAACTGCAAGGTATACAGAGTTGCTCACCTGATCTGCCGTGGCACTGACAGCTGTACCAGAGGTTCATGGGTACTTAGAGGAATATAATGGTGACTTTTGATCTGTGGGGATCTCAAGAAGCCTAGCTGTGCACTCCCATTGAAATTATTAGCCTTTATATTTTGCAATATGAATCTCCAAAGACAGGCTGCACAAGTATGTATCTCCGAGTACGGGCTTCACAATTATATATTGGGTGGTTATATTTCCCCTATCCAGGAGGGTTATTCGTGCTAAACCAGGAGTGAATCTGTGGCTACCCATCCACTCATTCAAGTTACATTTGAAAATAGTAAGAGAAGCAGTCTGCATTATGTGGAGGGGAAGATGCTTCCATATAAGTAGTATGCTTTGTGATATATACCTGTCCCTCCAGTATGTTCTGTTAATCTTGCAAAAGACACTGAAGTCCCTTGAGTGGGTTCCTAATACCATTGGACTTCCAAATGTGTAAAAGGTCTGAGAAAGCAGGGTCTGATGAGAGTCTATATGTGAGGCAGAGGTCACCTCTCAGTAGCCTGTATGAGACAAAGAAAACAGACAAGGATTTGAGGTGGTCTTCATAGTTTTTATGATTTAGGGCTTTGCTTTTTTATACTAAGTAAGCACTGCAGCTGCTCCAACTGTGGCAAGTGTTTGGAAAGGTACATACCTTAAGGGGCATTATACTCAATGAGTGACCTATTGAGTGCCCAGTACAAAAGAACAATTACATTTCTGGATATGGATGCTATACCCTTCAATATAAGCTATGAGATGAAAAAGGACTTCCTTACAATAGTGGATACCTGTTGATCAAAGGACAGTTCATTGTCAACATAGAACCCCAGATCTCTTAGTAAGGATCGTTTTATTTTGGGGAGGGAGGCAATGTTGTAATTACAAAGGGAGTTGTGTTAGCCGAAGAATACTGGTATATATTTCTTGGCATTTGGTTTCAGTTCATGGTTTCGGCAGTGAATGTTTGTTTGAGAGAGGCCGTCTTGTAGAATCATGGTGTCCTCTGTGGAGTTTGTTATGGCACTAAATTTGCAGTCATTTGTAAAGTTGGTCAGTCACAATCCCTTAATATTACCTTTGACCTCCAAGAAGTAAATGCCAAAAATAAGTCACCCAAGGATTGAACCTTGTGGCACTCCACCAGTGGCAGGACATTTAGAGGAGGTAGAGCCACCCACCCTTACTTCCTGTGTTCTGTTTTTAAGCCTTTACTATCTGCCAAGTTACATAGCAGTTAACATTTAGCTGGGAGAATTTGTCTCTGATGCCTGAGCATGGGATTGTTTCAAACATCTTTGCAAGCCTGTATAGGCAATATGCAAGATAACTGTTCCCATTATACCGTTCCTATGAGTCCAGTTATAGAATACTATATTATGCTCTGTAACCATGTATACACCACCTGGTGGAGTTGGAAAAGGTACAATGTCTCCTCACAAATGGAATCAAAGGGCTTCAAAGCTTATCTTATAGCCAAAGACAGCAGCAGTTTTGTGTCTTCTCTGTGTCTTAATGCCTTCTTGGATCCCAGACATGCTGATTTGGTCAGTCCCACAGAGTTTCAAAGTCCAAAAAATATTGGCAGAATAAGTGCGGACTGAGTACAAGGACTCAAGGACACAAGGACACAGGTACGGACAGTGTTCTGTCTCACAGAGGGGCTTCCAATGGGAGTGGGTGTGCAGCAAGGTTCAGCTGTGAGCCCACTACTGTTCCTACTGATGATGATGGACTACATTAGCAAACAGGTTGGAGGGAACAGATCAACAAAGCTGCTATATTCAGATAATGTTAGATTACAGGCAGACTCTGAACAAGAAGTTCAACAAAGGGTAGGAGAATGGAATATGGAAGTGAAGACACATGGTATAAATTGAGTACAGATAAGACAGTTGTAGCAGCAGCAAATGGAGGAAGATGGGAAATGAGACAGAAGGTTAAGTAGTGGAACAAGTGGAACAGGTTAACGGCTTCAAGTATCTGGGAAGGGTGGTTGAGGAAAAGGTAAATCTGAATGAGGAGGTCAAATCTAGAATTAGAGGAGCTGTAGACTGTCAGGGGCAGAGTTTGGCAGAGGAATGCCAAAGAAGCTGAAATGTAAAGTGTGCAAAACAGTTTTGACCAGGACTAATGTAAGGTACAGAAACCTGGGCAGTGAAGGCAGAGCAGTTAAAGCAGCTAGAGGTGATGGAGATGAAGTGCCTGAGATGGGTGGTAGAATGTGCGCTGTGGGACCAATGAAAAAATGAGGACATCAGAGTATACACCCACATAGCTCCAACTGCAGAGAAAATCAAACTGAAAAGACTGCAGTAGTTCAGGCATGCGTGCAGGAAAGCAGATGACAATCTGGTGAAGAAGATTTGAAAAAGGCAGGAAGAAGGCAAGAGGAAATGGATGGATTTTGTGAGAGAAGACCTGTGACAGTCAGGCATCAGTGTTGATGAAGGTAGGACAGTGGCACTGAATAGAGAGAGATGGCGACAGTTGACACAACACCCCAACCCGATGTAGAAAAAGGGCAAGAGTGGTTTGATAATGACGACTGAAGTCAACTAGCTAACACATCTATTAAAGATTCTTTCCTTTCAAACAGGAGTTCAGATGATCAAAAACAATAAAATAATCACTTTAGGCCCAGTATCATAAATTGGCTCATACATAATTTATAAACCCTCTCTTTCATTTTTTTCCCCCAATTCATCCTCAATCAAAAGGCTAGTTTGCTTTCCATTCTTGACTAGTCACACACTAGCGATGTATTTCTCTCAAAGTGTGTCTTCATTCATTCTGCAGCCACAAAGAGGGATTTTGATCACCATATCACACTTGAGTCCTGATCTTTAAACAGGTCTATATTATAACATCGAAGTCTTACAACTTTGATTGTTATAATATTGAACCCATTCGATTGAAACACCAGAAAACCGAACAGTCAGAATAGCGAATGTTTTTCCCAGGGGAAAAAAGTCACTGTTCTGACAAACATACACACAACACAAGCACACCAAAATAAAGAATCCACACACATACACTTCACAAAACCCTACACTAAACCATACATACACCACTAGCTATCCACTTACCTTAACCCAACCTTAACCCTAAGGTCCCTAACTATTGCACACTCACCTTACCCACTCCCTAACCCTAAAGTCCCTATCGCACACTCACCTTACCTGCTCCCTAACCCTAAGGTCTCTATCGCACACTCACCTTCGTTCGCACACTTACCTTAACCCGGTCCGTAACCTTCACTCCACAGTCAAGGAAACAGAAAAGCTGCAGAAACGATCCACTGAATACTTTCCCTAGGAAAGTATTCAGTGTTCTACAGCTTCGCTATTTCAAGTGTTCACTGAATAGGGTTTGATATTATAACATTCATAGTTGTAAAACTTCGATGTTATAATATAGACCCCTTTAAACAATGCTGTTGACCTTCTAAAATATTTCTTTTATGTTAAAATATTGTTGGGGCTACATATCTGGGAGAAGTGATAGGCCACCTATGAGGTTATTACTTTACTAAAAATTCTTCATCTTTGTATTTTATGGGGGATTCCCTTTTTGCTTGTCCTAGCTGCTTATTAGTGAGATTGGTTCAGTTGTATATTAGAGCAGCTGTAGCATACAGGATCTTAACTTTACACCTGTGACATTTTCCCCAAAGGTGAAATTAAATCAAGACTCTATATAATAGCAATGCATTCATGATAACCATATTATCAATAATGCATTAAATAAAACTGCTTTAAAACATTTTATAAAGAAATAAATATATACTAACTAGACTACATAAAAGTGTAACATTTGGCATACATTCAAAGAAATATGAATTTGTTAGAAGAAATACATTTTTCAGGTACCAGTTACTCTTATGCAATGATTTTCAGTGGACTATAGACAAAAATGTTACATTTAGCATTTTTGATATTATGTGACAGATGGGCAAATGTAATTATTTAGTTCTATTTGCATCTCTCTGGGATCTTCTGGAGAAAAGGATATGACCATCATATAATCTTTCACTAAAACTGTCAACTGTTGCATGAATATCAAGACGGAGTCCCAGTCATAATTGTTTCTCTTATCACCATCAGTTTGTACCAGTTCTTCAGGAATAGAACAGTATCAAGTGAGATTGTGTATTCTATTTGTTACCACCATCATTGGCTCTTTATTTCACTTATCTGGTAGAATTTTAGTTAAATATAGTGTAATTTATATGATTCTCACTAATACAGTTTCTCTTATTTCAAAGTTCTCCTTAGCTCTTCTTTTTATATCAGCATACTTTTGCATGTTTTCCCATTCCATCTGCTGTCTTTTTTTCTCTTCATCAGTTCTGACCTTAGGTCTTTCAATACAATAAATCTAATTTCAGCAGTTGTGATTAAATAGCATATTGGGTGGTGTAGCTCCAAGAGTCACATGACTGGATGTTCTCTAGGCTCTCAGCATACTGTTTGTCTGATGTTGCCTTTGGTCTGGAGAAGCTCTTCTTTGTTTTTTTATAAATTTTGTTGACATTCAAAAAGATGTTTAAGATTACTGCTGTTTAAATATGGACAATTTGAAGCTCTTGTTGACTCAGGTTTTCCAAAAAGAGCAAATATTTTGTAAAGAGATTGAATTACTGTACCTGAGGATGTGGAAGGTATTGATTCTACACCTAAGGACTGTGTTCCCCAAATACAGAAGATCGAAAAAATACGTCTTAACTATTTTATGTAGAAGGCAGGCTTCCCTGTACCCACATATATTGGAGGCAAGGCCTTCACACCCTCCAAACTAATATATACCAACTCCATAGTCACACCAATTTGAAGAAGGGAGAAATCTCCCAAAACAAGGTAATCATTGCCGGCACATGCTTAGAAATTGCAAAAGCAATGATTTCCTACAGAAAACAATGAAAGAGGTTATGTTCTTCACTGCCTTTTTCCTTGGGCAACTGACACTTGAGGAATTTCACTCGAACAACCTGTAAAGGAGCCTTTTTTAAATATGTGTAGCTCTTATAACTGTCATCATATGGTCGTTACTGATGCTTGTCTCACTTCTGAGGAACATTATAGCATATGTTTATAAATCAGCCTATTTCACAGTACTGATACACAGTAAAGTACTCCAGGGTACTGAAGAAACCATTTGGTACTTATGACTACGTTAGAATGTATATCATGCCCAGCATACTGAAGAAACTAGTTGGCACTTGTGGCTATGTTAGAATATGTATGATGAGCCTCTGGGTTTAGTTTCAGAAAGAACTGTCAGATTTGCTGATCTCAGTGAAAGGCATTTGTTGAAGAATGGCAACAGGATGTATGCTCAGCTGTTATTATAAATCCTAGCATCTGTAAGCCCCGAGGTTTAACCTTGTAATTGTTATATTCCCCTCCCCACATCATGTATCTAGCAGTATTGTCAAAAAACAGAGTTAGACATTGTTTGGACTATTAATTAATTTTGCATTTTGTTGTTTGTTCTCATTGCCCTTCATTTTTTTCTCTTTTCTAGTATGTTATTTGTATTCTAAAAGCAAATATGTAAAATAAGTACCGATTCATTGGTCCTGTGCACTGGTAGCAAGTTTGTAAATGAAATCACATTAATCTTATGAAATCACTTTAATCTTCAGTCTGCTGCAGAAATCTGCCAGGGTACTAAATCTTGTTGTCACTATAATTACACTGTTTCTGCCACATTATTTATTCCCAGAGGAAGTATTAAATGTGTTACTACCTATCTTATTACCTCTATAAAGTATACAGTGAACAACTTTGTTTAAGGTCATACCTGACAAACACTTTATATTTTTTATTATCTGTATCTGCTGTCTGTCCATTTAATTTTATTAGCCGTTGAAACCAGTCACTTTGCTTTATATTCTGAGTGAAAAGGTAATCAGTTTTTGTCTTAACATTTTAATGGATTCACATTGTTTCTGAAAGTATGTTTTATGTTTCTTTCTTTTTATGCTTATTTGATACCTGTTTTTAGTAAACTTTATTATTTTTAGTTATAATGCTGATAACTTGTTAACTTCACCAGTTCAGCATCATTTCCACCTGCAGTATGAATATTCAACTTTAATAGCAAACCATTTAGTACTAACATTTTCAACTGTATTTACATTTTTAGCATTTTATTCAATTTTGATTTATTGTACCAGCAGGTTGCAACATTCTCAAGCTTTTACTTTTTCTTTATTAAAATATGTAATGCCTTCCAAATCTATGATTAGAAAGACATTTAATATGTCTGACATTTCTGTATTTCTCTTTAGCTGTATTTTGCTTGTGTTGGCTTTTTCCATTCTTTGTAGACTCCATTATTTCATTTTTATGTGCCTTCACTTTCATTTCATTGTTTGTCTCTTAAGATGACTGTAGTCTTAGTTCTTAGATGATTTACATAATTTATCAGTTTCCCAATAATTTTTCCTGGTATCTTATTTTTACCTAAATTATGAGTTTGTCGTTTCTACTGCAAGGTGGTGGAATGGTGTAGTGGTTATTGATATCACCTCAGAGCAAGAGGTTGTCTGGTTTGATTTTTGGCTGGGGTGCCTTCTGTGTGGAGTCTGCATGTCCTCCCTGCATTCACATGGGTTTACTTTGGGTGCTCTGGTTTCCACCCATATTCAAAATACCTACAGTAGGTGGATTGCACACTCTAAGGTGTGAGTGTGTCTGATGCACCTGCCAATGCTCTGGTTTCCTTCCAAATACCGGAAGCAGATGGATTGGACACTGTAAGATGCAAGTGTGCGTTTGGTGCACCTTCCAAGAAGGGTTGGGCCTTGGGCTAGCAACCTAAACCTGTAAAACACATAAGTGCTACAGAAACAATGAGTACTGAAAGGTAATTCTTGCCTGATGTACCACGTGGTGCATAAACAGGAGAGAGAGATTTCTACTGCAGTTGTTTGATTTTTTTATAGAAAATAGACAGTATACAATTTGTCTATCCAGTACCATTTAGAGTTTTGTTTTGTAAATATGTATAATTACTACCCTCTACCTGTTCACTAGGTTCCAAACCTTGATAGTCATTTTTCATTAATTCATTTATACATTTCCATTACTCATAAACCTAACTTTATTTAATTTAATGCATATATTTTGCTAACCAGTCTGGACTACTGGGCAAAGTCCATTTACAGATGGAGCTCACAGAAGATAGCTCTCACAATAAAAATAAAATAATATAAAGTACAACTGTGTAAAGTACAATGAGAAACATAAGGAATAAATTGCATAGGCAAAATGTGTGCATTATCACAAAAGAGATGCATATATATATCTATAAAAAACGTTTGCTCGACTGAGCAAATGTCCGAATCCATAACACCCGAACACACTTTAACGAAAGCACTTTCATTGAAAAAGCACTTTCGTTAAAGCGTGTGACAAAAAAAAAAAAAAACATTACATTTACATTTTAGCAGGGGGGCTAAGCCCCCCTGCACCCCCACACCCCCCTACTTTAATATTCTCCCTCCAAGACTGCACTACAGTGGAGAAAAGGGAAATTTCCCTTACCTACACTGTAGTACAGCCTCGGCAACAGTCATACTTACGCAAAAGTGCTTCTTCGGTGAAAAGCACTTTCGCGTATGCCCGGCCGTTTGGATTTTGGTCGTTTGCTCAGTCGAGCAAACATCCTAGATCCATATATATATATATATATATATATATATATATATATATATATATATATATATATATATATACAGTACTTGTTTTCTTAAAAATATATATATATATATATATATATATATATATATATATATATATATATACACACACACACACACACACACACACACACACACACACACATATATATATATATATATATATATATATATATATATATATATATATATATATATATATATATATACAGTACTTGTTTTCTTAAAATGACTTTCAGCTAAAGCATTTCCCAAGCTGAAACAAGGTGACTCCTGCACATGCAGCTATGTGCAATTCTATGGGAAAGGTTGAGTGGTTAGTATATAAAATAACCATGCTTTTCTAGAAAGTAAGAACAAGTGCATAGTCTAGACTGAGAAATTCTTTGGAACATTATCTAGGCTTGATACGATTTGGCAGACCGAGGCTGACGGTAAATGGTCTTAAGCAAAGGGTTGGTCATAGCTGGCTTGACACTGTTTTTCCTGTAAAGCAGTCACTTTTCTTTCTGCTCCATTTCTCTCCTGTCCCATATTCTACCATATGTCTGTTTATTATACCCCTACTACAAGTTTATATGACCTTTCTTTTATTTCTGTTTTAGTCTTTGCTAACCAAACAAGATCCAGTTATCACAAAGTTTTATTAATAAATATATGTATTAAACAGGTAGTGAGTTATTAAGTCACTTTGTTGTTAGAATATCATTCAAGAAAGAAAATGTACTTTGTTTGCAGCTAACTCAACTATGCAGTCTTCCACTGATTATATCAGTCATGGCTAGACTCCAAACGAACTAATCAGACCAATGAATCTGGATAACTATGAAAATTGCTATTGTGTCTTGTAGGTCTTACTGAGTTAAAAAAAAAAAGTTAAAACATATTTAAAAAATATCAAAGCAATAGCGACTCCTCTAAAAAGACCCAACAGCCGATGTATTAAAACAAATTTATTAAGGTAAAGTAAGACTTTCATGTTCTCTAGGAATGCTTCTTCAGACTTCTAATAGTTGCAAATAAAAGCCTCCATATATATAAAACAATGAACCAAACAAAAGAAGCTACATCATTCATTAGTCAATTAATAATATATGCTGCAGTTGCGTTTAAATACTCTTTAACAAATTAATCCCAAAAAACAAGCACTCACTTCCTCTTCACATTAAAACCAAATACAATTCCTCACAATGCAATCATAACCAGTTTTAAAACCAAAACTATTAATATAATTATAAAAATATCACACACACACACACACACACACACACACACACACACACACAAAGTTATAAACTCCTCCATAGTTGAATAACACAACAGCCCTCACTTCACAGAGACGCCGACATACAACTTGCCGCATAAATTCAGACTCAAAAAGAACTTGTGTGATGTTTGACTATCTCCATTATTAGCATATAAAGTAAAAAACATATAAACATAACTAAACAAAATAGCATACACAGTATTACCAGACCTATATGGACCTGTAGTGCAAAACAGTATGTAGTGATGTCATGTACAATTTTATTTCATATATAAATCATCAAAAGCGTGATCGCAAAACCCCACATTGTGTAGTAATATTCACAATGTAAATAATGTTGAACATCATTCTAAATTTCATTTACACCATATAGGATATAGATGCAAACTCATTAGTATCATCACAAAGCATTCTATGTTAAGCAAAACCCAAGGCCTAAGGATGTTATAATAGCTAGTTATTAAGTAAACGCTAAGACATACTGTTGAAATACTTCCAGACTCAACGGGATCTGCAGTATGCAACAGCATGTAGTGTAGTCATATAAAATTCGTTACATAAGCAAAACATCAAAAACCTAATCACATAACCCCACTGTGTATAATAGTAATCGCAATACATCTAATAATAAATAACATTGAAAAGAATGTTATGACCATCTGAGATCTAAATACAATGGTATTCTTACATATGCAATAAAAATTCATACTTCATAGCAGGTAAGTTAAACATCTTGCACTGTTGATTGCAAAGATGATGCAAACACGCCATCCTGCAATGCTGTCAGTAATGATCACATGATGTGGACTTAAAAAAGCTGTATCTTGCGACAAAGGTATGCTCGATCACTCACAATGTACAAAAAACATCAAAAACATCCCTATCAAAAATGAAAAATATATAAAATATATGTCAACTTAACTCGTAATCATAATATGTAGCCACAGAAATGTCTTTTTTATTAATTTTGTAAATATGTTCTCTCACTCTTTCTCTCAGTGTCCTATTGGTTTTGCCCACATAAAATCTAGGGCAATTGACACAGTATGCTAAATATACTAAACAGGAAGAAGCACAATTGGCAAATAAATCAAATGGATATATACACTACCTGTAGAAGGGCACAAGGATGATATAAGAGCTCCCTTACTACAAATAACAAGACATTGAACTCCACTAAACAGTCAGTGGCAGAGCCTGTGAGTTATTGTGTTGTACCATCAAGTAGTAGACCAACAGATGCCTGCGATGTGAGTGGTTCTACTACTTTAGAAAGAGATTTGGATACTGTTCAGATAACACCAGACATCATCACCTTAGTCCATACAGAGACTGATGTTAGACCCAAAGCAGGAGTCAGTCATATTCCTTTGGACACATAAAATTTTCATGCTTTTCCGTTACCCATAAAGTTCAATTTGAGGGGCAAAATTATATTCTGAGACTGACTTACAATTTTGACTGCAACCTTGAGCATTTGCAGTTGCTTGCTCACATGTTGAGTGTCAAAAAAGTTGTTTGGTGAACTTCAGTCACACAGCATTAAGTCAAATGATGTGTACTACAAAGTTTACTGCTGTAATGGTTTCTTATACTCTTTTAATCATAAACCAAAAGTGCATTATTTTACTGTGCTAATAATGTACAGGAGTGAGTAATGATGGGAGACTGACTCTTATAATGTTTTGTTCTGTACTTGCTGCTTAAGTAGGGAACTTTTCCAGCTGTTATAGCTCAAACGACAACGATGTTATTTTGTTCTGTTTCTTAGAATGTGTATATAGTAAAATGAAAAGAAAAACAGTTGTTGAGGACTGCTGTGATCAAAATATGAATCTTTTCTATCTTACTTGAATATCCAGTTGTTGTAGAAAAGAAAAATATTAAAAGGACAACTGAAATGTCAAGTTGTTCTCATCACAATGTACACCTAATTACCTTAATCTGAGCCAAGAGCACAACATACAGCAAAAAGATAATTTACACAGTACTGATTTCTGCCTAAAGTTATTTCTGTCCACACTAGTCTGACTTCTGAAACTTTATATTATTTCCTTCTGGTATTTGTTGTATCTGTGACATACTGGAAATTTAGAGGTACATACATCTCAGACTTTTACAGACTTACAAGTTTGGCAGCTTATTATCTCTAGCCTCAAGGTCAATAAAATATCTTAAATCTAAGTACAGACTACAACCCATTGTTTTGTGCGTGTGTTCTCAGTTACATATGACCAACTTTATATCTCAGCAAGGGATCCAGCTCTGTGTCCAAGGGATCCAGCTCTGTGGCCAAGGGATCCAGCTCTGTGGCCAAGGGATCCAGCTCTGTGGCTAAGGTTTCCAGCTCTGTGGCCAAGGGATCCAGCTCTGTGGCTAAGGGATCCAGCTCTGTGGTCAAGGGATCCAGCTCTATGGCCAAGGAATCCAGCTCTGTGGCAGAGAGTAATGACCCAGATGGCATACATTTTGAATAACAGCTTGAGCACTAGAAGAGGTGGGTGTAGGTGGGTGGGAGTCAGCAGCTTGTGGCAGCTTCCCCATCCTAGGGAGAGGGAATAACAGTTACATAATCAGTTGATTTGTTTCCTTGCAAGCAGAGACTTGCAGATCTTAAAGGCCACTGATGAGTTGATGTGGACTTAGCTTTTCCGAGCTAATGAAGGTAGCCCTACCCGACATGTGTTTGGGAGCATGCACACATCATGGCCAACTATAAGAGGCACTGCCATGACACAAGAACCCACATCAGCCTATAATGGATGCCAGTATGACAGACATTGTAATTGGCTATCACCTCATACGGAACAGATGGCTCAGCTAGAAAATGTGTCTTTAAAGTACAATTCTGAGTATGAACAAAAGCACCAAATTATCTGTTCGTTCAAACCTAACATTCAAATGTAACTGAAATACTTTGTAAGAAATGAGCAGTAACAGAAATCAAAGGATGCCTTTGCAAAAGACAAACTGACACTCTTGCCAACTGCAGTCAGAAAAGCAGTAAATCAAAGTACCCTTAGTGTAAGTTACTAAAAAGATATTGCCACAGTAAGTGTTCTCCTTACCACAGTGCATTCTGCATCCCCATAAAAGTAGATCAGGGAGATAAAAACCTTGACTGTAAAATGCAGTCATGCAACATTGCAGCCAGAACAAGCTGGGTATAGCAAACTTGAAAATAATAATAACCACTTAAAGTGACTTAGGGGCATTAGTACTACAGAAATGATCAAGCTATGATAAAAGGTCTACCTTTTGTTTCATTTTTTGGGTGTAGCTGTCTCTACAGCCCATAATAAAGTGGCATGGTCTGCAATTCTACTTTTCCATATATGACTCTCCTACCACTAGTAAAGCACTTTTATCTCTCCCTACTGTTTTTCTGCTCCATTCCACTGAATTCCTCCAATATGCTTTTGTATGTATTAGTATAAAAAATCTGTCTTTGCATAACTGGCTGATTACAAGATTACCAGTACATGGAGCACTTTGGCTTTTTACACATGTAACTCCACTTCTGAGTTTCTTCTTTTCATCTGCTTATCCCAGTAGTCTATTTCTGATCACCTCCTTGCCCATGGCCTTATCTGAACTGGGGTTCTTTGCACTCACCCCTTCTGTTTATTTTCTCTTATGCCTGACCCATACCCCATGTAGACTGTTTTGCTCTTCTCCCCCCTTTACTTATATGTATCAACTCCACGGTTGAATAACTGCAAAGAAAAAGTGATTCAGTATCAGCGCTGTAATACAAACAATGCAGGCCATGATCTGCTTTGAAATGAAACAAAAGCAGGTGACCAGCTGCAACTCATCTAGGTGAGATCAACAGCTGCAACTCATCCAGGTGAGATCCATGTGTTGCTGCCCCATCCACGTCGCACTCATGCTCCTGTTGGGAAGCTCTCATAACATCATTCATTGTCTCAGTTCACATATTCTGTCTTTCAGCTCCTCCTGTAGGGCATCTGTGACTTTACTTTCTGATGTAACGCCATACATTTACCTTGTGCTCATAGAGTGAGTAATACAATTCTGTGTCTGGTTGCATCACTTACCCTGTTATGAAACAGTAAGAAATAAGTTCTTGTTATCTTTCCCAGACTGCTGTCTTGCACTCATACTCATCATTGCTGCTGCTGGGACTTTTACTAGTCTGTAGGCCTTGAAGAACTGTGACCTGTACATCTCCCTCCCCCCTTAATATATGCAGCCTTCTTCGTTATTCCCCGTACTCACCGCTACACTGGAATCCATGGTCACACTCCAGGACCTGAATGTCACCATCTTCTTCTACCTCTTCCTTTGACATTATTGGCCATTCTTAACTAACAGCTCATAGCATAACCTCTTCCAAATGTGCAGCAGTTCATCTTTTCTCTAAATTTTACCTTAGAATCTCTGCCTACATATTTTCTCATATCACTGTTAAGACACAAAAGGTTTAGACTTTTCCACCATATAAATTCCCCCAAAAAAGCTTGTCAAGGAAATCCCTCAAATGGCATTTTCACTTCAATGGTTATTGTCATATTTGCTGCCTATGACCATAATGCCTGGGTTATTGTAGTGTGCTACATTTATGAACATGCTGTGACAATCATGAGCGATTCACAAAAGAGACCGTATGGTAAAAAATATCCCTGTGACTCTTTGATTTTGTCAGTCTTCAGAATTTTTGACTTATATAACTCATATGTGGTTCTACATGCTTAAAGATCAGAGGCCAAGTCTGAGCAGTAGTAGGAATAGTTTTGTTGCTCCAAACGTTTTGCATCTTTTTTGCATCCTGCGGGAACTTCTCCCACTGAATGACTGGATCCATATGCTCTGTTCATCACCTTGTGTTAGGATAACATAACCTTTAACCTTAAATAGCTCGATCTCCCTTACCTCCCCTTCTGGCACCCTGTTGAAGCCACATAACTTTATCCAAATGATTTCTGGATCTAAACACAATTGACCCAAGGTCTCCACCACCATTAACTGCTTAGATTGTGTAGTACTTGTCATGGCACATTACTGCATCTCATGCTGTCCATCTCTGACTACATATCTGACCACTTTCCATTTTGCTGCATATCTTGTTTGCAGAAGCTTTACTTTCCCACCATATTACATCTTGTGAGACTGTTAATGCACCCAGAAGTAGCAGCAGTGAAGATGGAATATGGGAGGTAAAGCAGAGATAGAAACTGACTTAAAAGATTAACAGACAGGCAGGACTCTGAATCTGTAGTCAGAGTGGACAGAACCACAGTCTCTCCCGCTCTGTAACATTGCCTGGGTTTTCCTCCATGCCTGTGTGCCATTTACCAAAACTGCCATAAAGCCACCAAGCTGAATTCTTTACACATTTAATTTATTAAAAGTGGTGGCTAGAAGCATTTGATAAGCTCTGCTTAGTCGACTTCTACTTAGACTCAGGAGCAAGGGGACTTGAAGCAAATAAAATCCACTATATGGATTCATTTATGGAGTAAAAGCAATCCGTATAATGTGGTGGTTACAGAAAAAAGTGCATGCAAATATTTCCAGCAGTACAGTGAAAAGACACAAGTGCAATTTTTTGTACATATAAAAATGAAACACCCATTTCCAAAAAGCTGATAATCAACTTTTCAATTCATCCCTCTGTTGCAACACAGCACTCAAACCGCCGTCCTCCCCCAAGTCGTACTGTGGAATCTAGTTATGTACTCCTGATTTCTGCATCCATACTTCCAGATGTTCCCTAAAAATACATCAGTTAAGCATGTACCACCTGTTTGTATCTGAATATATCTATACATATTTAATGCTTACTTGTTCTGCTTTATGAGTCATCTGAGGAATTCAATGAACTTAGTTGACGTCTGTGGAATCTGTCCCTCCACCCATTATTGCTTTCCCTGAGGGGAATAGGGGTTTAGGCTGTCTCCTTACAAGCAGTTCTCATCATGTCAAAGAATGAGCTCTTCTTCTCATCTTAAAAGAAAGAATTTCAGAGTTTACACGCAGAAGGAAAACGTGGTTTGTTCCTGGCAAAAAAAAAAAAAAAAAAAACTATTTATAGAAATGAGATTACGTGTTTTCATTTTATTTATTTATTTTATTTTATTTATTGCATTTGTTAACCGAGAAAGTCCACTGGACCTGTAAAGAGCCCATTTTCGGTGGATGCCCGGGGAGAAAAGCTCCACATTGATTACATATGAAGGTAAAGTGATAATACATAGAACAAAGTGTTATGAGCAGTACATTCACATTTAAAGAAAATTAATAGCAAAAACAGTGATTATATTTACAGTCAAGACAAAATAGAACAAATTGTTATGAGCAGTACATTCATATTTAAAGAAAAATTAAAAGCAAAAAAACAGTGATTGTATTTACAATCAGGTATAAATGAGGCAGTAAAAGATAAGTATTTAAATAGCACAGAATATGTCTGTGCTATTTAATTTCTGTAATCACAATATATGCCTACCTAATTTATAGTGCTTCATCTTCTAAGCCATAGAAAATGACTTGTGCTTTTAAGTGGCAGCCGTACACTGTATGCATTTGTATCTGGGGAACAATTCCTTTTATGTGGAGAAGACTAATAGGAAATTGACTAAGAGAATGTGCAAACATATGTGCTATTAAGATGAGTTATAAAAATAATGAATTATACAAACATCATTTGCAAAACATGTAAGAAGTTTTTATTTTCTGTCTCATATGATGTAAATATGATATATAGAAATAGGTACTGTGACTGCATGCCAACTAAATGTGAAATAGGTTCACCAGGTTTAAAAGAAAGCATGAATATTCAAGGAGTTTTTAATGTAATACCTTTAAAATAGGGTTACAATACTTTTATATGTATTATAATCTACATTTCCAAGATAATTTTATGATGTTTTTCATGTTGTGTGTGTGTGTGTGTGTGTGTGTGTGTGTGTGTGTGTGTGTGTGTGTGTGTGTGTGTGTGTGTGTGTGTGTGTGCATGTGTGTGTGCGAGTGTGCTTGTGTGTGTGTGTGTGTGTGTGTGTGTGTGTGTGTGTGTGTGTGTGTGTGTGTGTGTGTGTGTGTGTATTACATGCATTTTTATAATACTGGATTCTATAAAGGTTTACTGATCATTGTATAAATAATTTTCTTTCCTTTCTTACATCATATTGTTTAATTTTTAAATTCAGTTCTTCTTCAGAGTTACATGTGAACATATTATGATATTAAGAATTTAATAAAAAAGCTTTGGATAAAATATTCCTCAAAAATAAAAATAAATGTTTACTGAAAAGTGGGTCATGTGACCATTGGATTTTATTCAACTGCTAATTATGTTCATGGTATGGAAATTCTGATGAAATCTTGGTTTACTATCATAGAACAGGAAAAAAACAGTCAGCCTTTTATGTATTAGACTTGTGGCTGCAGTTGTGTTTTCAGCATGTTATTTTCTTTACACCTGTATAAAAGTTTGTTTCTGTCTTTTCTTTGTAAATAATGATCGCAATAATGTGTTTTTGCTCATTATTGTCATACTCTTACAATGCAATTCAGTGTGGTCATACACACACACCCACGCAAACACACATACAAACCCACGCAAACACACACACACACACACTCATACTAACACAGATGTCCCTACCAATTACTTCCACGTTACTGACTTTGTGCAACTCAAATGTCTGATTGTGATGAATTGGTCACAGTAATATATTTCATCTCATTGCTCTCAGACATTCTCATTGCAACCCATTGCAACACCCCCATACATAAACACACACACACACACACACACACACACACACACACACACACACACACATGCATGCACACATGCACACACGTACACATATGCATTTATGTATATATACACACAGATGTACCCAACAAGGCTTCCCTACACCACGTCAAAGTCAATGTAGAGGTGGTGCAATCTGGTCAAGTTCATTCTGGGGATGCTGAACTCACTGCTGGTACTGTGTCTCAGTTTGCTTTAGCAGTCATTTGTTTCCTTTTGGGGTGATTGCTACCCTCTCCATGTTTCTATGATCATTGAGATGGCAAATATAAGTTTGGGAGGTTTGGAGGGGTTTCCCCTATTTGGGCTGTGGGAGATTGACTGTTTGTAGCAAACATTTCCATTTTACTTTTCATCCATTTGAGATTGTCAACAGCTGTTTTCATACAGTTGTAATATTAACCAGTTGAAACTCAGTGAGGCACCAACTGCAGCCACTTTATTGTATATGGCTCGGATGTCTGATTGTGATGAAACTTCATTACTGTCAGACACATATTTTGCAACCCACTGTAACCACCCATGCACACATGCATGCATTCACAAATTCAAACAGATGTCCTCACCAATTACAACTACCTCATTACATGCTTTCACATATACAAATAGTTCAGGCACAGACGATAATGCCCTTGTAGTTTGCCAATATACCAAAACAGTCATGCCCATAATAAGTGTCCAAGTTATTAACCACATCTAAACAAGTGCTTGCCTTAATATAATTGGGTGTCCTGTTCTAGGCATATGTACTGTCTAAGAAAACCAGTTAGTGCATATGTCATTCCCTTATAATCTCTCACACAATTTGTCTGGTGCTTCTGTACTAATCACAAGCATTCCCAGGGGTACTTGTCTGTAATTGCCCAGTATACCCAAATACAATTTCTTCAAAATATCTGTATGTGACACTGTACAAGTTCAGATATTTTAATCTTTCATAAAAACTCAAACTTTCACATCCATGGATGTCCTTGTATATTTTTCTCTGTACTATTTCACTTTACTCATATTAGTCTTCGTATAAGGTTTCTGTATTATTATTTCATACTTTAGTTTGAGTCTAATTCCGCTGTGGTACGGCGGTAGCATTGTTACCTCACAGCAAGAGGTTCTCCCGTTCGATTCTCAACGTGGCTTGGGAGTGCCTTCTGTGTGGAGTCTGCATGTCCTCCCCGCGGTTGGGTAGCGTTCAAAAGACATGTGTGCGTAAATGAGTGTGCCTTCATTGAAGGTTGGGCATCGAGCTGGCACCTCGGCATTTCATAAAAATCTACTGCCAATCATTAGCGGACCAGAGTTCCACTGTGGCTACCCCTTACCGGGAAAAAGCCGAAAGACAAACAACAACTTTAGTTTGAGTCTAATATAGCTTACAAGCAATGATTTCATTTATGATTTTCCAGACTTTATGAGTCGTTTTATATGCCCTTATAGTTTTATAAGCAATTGCATGACATGATCAAAAAATGAAAGATGGATTTACCCTACCCATATACACAGGTCCTTAAATAAATCCACAGTTTCAATCACTATGTGCTTTTTAAAAAAAAATTCCCTTCAGCTTGTATCTCCCAAATATGAAATGCTTCTTAGTTTTGATGTCTCCGTTTGCATATTATTCTCCTGTGCCAGCTGGTCAATTTAGTGAGTTCTTTTGCAGATGTGACACACCCTATTCATAACAGCTATAATCAGTTTTTTATTGTCCAATCATCTGCATATAGACTCTAGAACACCTCAGATGAAAATTATAAACCAGAAAGATATAACCTAAGCAAGTATGGACCCAGGACTTTATTGTGACCATGAGAATGAATACATTTATATTTGAAAATGTTAATCAAAGGATATCAAATAATAATGAAAAATAAATGTAAATAATGTAGCTCTTCGATAGCGGTAGTTCCCATACCCAAGGTCCTATTAATTTCTCAGCTACATATTCCAATAATTCTTCAACCACCTCTCAAATCTTCTTAAACTCACTATCAGCTAAACTTACTATTTTCCTATCATTGCTATTTTTTTTTCTTTCTTTCTTTCTCTTTCTTTCTTTTTTTCTCTTTTTCTTTCTTTCTTTCTTTCTTTCTTTCTCTTTCTTTCTTTCTCTTTCTTTCTTTCTTTCTTTCTTTCTTTCTCTTTCTTTCTTTCTTTCTTTCTTTCTTTCTTTCTTTCTTTCTTTCTTTCTTTCTTTCTTTCTTTCTTTCTTTCTTTCTCTTTCTTTCTTTCTCTTTCTTTATTTCTCTTTCTTTCTCTTTCTTTATTTCTCTTTCTTTCTTTCTTTCTTTCTTTCTCTTTCTTTCTTTCTTTCTTTCTTTCTTTCTTTCTTTCTTTCTTTCTTTCTTTCTTTTTCTTTTTCTTTCTTTCTCTTTCTTTCTTTCTCTTTCTTTCTTACTTTCTTCATTGATTTCTTCCCAGTGTTTCAAAATTGTAAAGGAATATAGCTATGCTAATTTGCTGAATCTTTGTTTACCATGTAATATGTTGGAATTACTGTTGTAGTTCTTTATTTATAATTGTTATAGTTCATATTTTGTTTGTGTGCATATATATATATATATATATATATATATATATATATATATATATAAAACTATCTTGTTAAAACATCTGTGCAGCCAAGAAGTACACAAAATTAGTCTAATATATATATATTAGACTAATTATGTGTAATTCTTAACTATATATATATATATATATATATATATATATATATATATATATATATATATATAAGTCTAATTATGTGTAATTCTTAACTATATTTATATATATATATATATATATATATATTAGACTAATTATGTGTAATTCTTAACTATATATATATATATATATATATATATATATATATATGTGTGTGTGTGTGTGTATTAGACTAATTATGTGTAATTCTTAACTATATTTATATATATATATATATATATATATATATATATATATATATATATATATGACTAATTTGTGTAATTCTTGACTGCACAGCTGTTTTAACAAGATAGTTGATATACCATGGAACTGAGGTTTTGCCATTGGGACTCTGCTAAAAAGTGTTTGTTACCCAAGTCAGAGTATTCTGGATAACTCATTACACCCTAGTGACATCTCCAGGTGTCTCTGCATTTCCATCCTAATGATGCCTTTAGGCATCAAGTATTACTTTTTCATATTTGCATTAATAATTTCAAAACCATGCTACATACTAAGTATTAAAATATTTTATCTTCAAGCTTATACAGTGGTAAACATAACTGCACTGATATTTGACTTCTGTCTAGTGCAGGTAAAGATATATGAATTGTTGGTCATATAATCATTATTTATATTGTCATATATTTCATGTTTCTCTAAATATCTTGACCACCAGGTAGCACGGGCAGAACACCTTAGCCTCGTATGAAAGTTCCAGGGTAGATAAATAAAATGCTGCTGACAATATATTTGTAACGTGAATCTTTGCTGAGATATTGTAAGTTGTTTAGAAAATATTATAAATTTAATGGTTACTGGGCTGGATTCATGAAGGCTTGCACGGAGTCTAAGAGTAGTGTAAGCCGGCAGACAGCCAATATGTCTGCCGAGCGATCCAGCAACAGCCGGCAGGGGCGTGCATGAGAGCTCCTAAAACTACTCTTGCACGGACAGTTTCATATTATACAAATTACCTCATTTGCTGCTGAAAGCTATGCAAATGAGGTAGATTTGCGATCCAGGAAACACTAACCTGTACGTGGAAGAGTAGAGTTATTTGCAGAAATTTACTCCGTTGGTAATGGAGTACCGTTCTGCAAATAGCAAAACGGAGCTATGACAGTTCCAAATAAAGGATGCATCCAGTTGAGGAAGCATGTCAATGGCCAAATATAAGGCCATTGGCATTTTGATCTGTTGAAAATTAATAAAAATCAATTTTTTTCCCCCAATCTCTGATGTTTAAGCGTAGCGCAGCACCGTGAAAACGTGTGGCGCTTTAAAAACCAGAAAATAAAAAAAAAAGCCAAAAATAGGCATTCTTATTAAAAATATTCTTCTGCCATGCAGGTGAATGGCAGGCTGAAGACAACATGGCTACTGAGTAGTGGTTGCTAAGGGGGGAAGCTCAGTTTGAGAGATGTAACCAAGCATTAGTAGGCAATCCTATGCAAATGAGGATAAGGATAGTGAATCCCAATTTTCCCTGGCATGTGAGCCATGTCCCTAGAGTGTAAGTGTAGGAGTAGGGGAGTAGTAGAGTAGAAGATAGGTGACATCATGAGGGGGTATGTATGAAAAACTGTAAGCTCATTGGAGCAGAGTGGCTTGTGTTTGCTGTGAGGTACTCAGGATTGGAAGAAGCGTGTCTACAGTTGTCTTAACTGAAACCCAGAAACCAAAGGTGTATGCCGTGGATACCACTGAATTTTCTTGCAAATGTGCTTACACCGTGTGCACGCCTGTAAACCCGTCTAAGCCTGTGTGCACACATGTGCACCCGCCTAAGCCTGTTTAAGCCTGTGTGTGCACTCGTGTGCGTGTGTTTGCGCTTGTTTGCAAGGCACTGCTCCCTGTGGAAATAGAAAGGGAAAAGGAAGGAAAAGAAGTAGTAGGAAGATAACCAAGGAGAACTAGCAGAGCTGCCAGGTGAAATCAATCAGAATCAGCCAATTACACAGGCAGTACACTAGCCCAGCCCTGCCCAGCACTTAAAACTCTGCAAACAACATTCCCCCATGTTTTTCTCAGAAACACTGCAACACTGCAGTATACAAAGAGAGTGAAAACTTAAAAAGCTTAACTCAGACAAAAAATGTTAGGGGCTGCCATTGCTATTATAAGGCAACATGTGCAAGATGCTGAGGGTGGTGCCATTGTGAATGCTGCTGAGCAACCCACAGTGAGGAGACAGAGAAGAGTGTACAGACCCAGGGTAACCTACCAGGGGCTACATGAGCTGGAGATAGTGGAGCGCTATAGAGTGGACAGAGACCTCCTGCAGCAAATTGTTGAGCTGTGCAGGCCACGCCTCACACACAGAACCAACAGAGGGGAATCCATCCCAGTGGAAACCAAGGTATGTGTTGTCCTAAGAATACTAGCAACAGGTACCTTTCCAGAGACCAACTGGTGATATGATGGGGATTTCACAGGCATCAGCATCCAGGGTACTGCACCAGTTCCTGAATGCCATGTCAGCACATGTCGGTGATCATGTATATTTCCCCAATTCCCGTGAGGCATTGGCCAGCAATATGCGCCTCTTCCAGCAAATAGTGGAATACCCTGAGGTAGTGGGTGCAATTGACTGCACGCACATACACATCAAAGCACCAGCTGGTGAGCAGAGTAGGGCCTACATCAACCGCAAGCGCTTCCCCTCCATCAACTGCCAGGTCGTGTGCGATGCCCATGGGCATAATACTGAATGTGTATGCTGGCTGCCCTGGAAGATACCACGATTCCCATATCTGGCATCTGATGCAGCTGTACCAGACATTTGTCAATGGGGACATCCCTGATGGTCACCTAGTGGGGGATGCTGGATACGCACTGGAGCCATGGCTGATGACACCCATCAGAAATGCACACACACCTGAGCAAGAACTCCATAATGAGGCACACACACAAGCACGAAATGTAATTGAGCATGTGTTTGGGATGCTCAAGTCACAGTTCCGGTGCCTGGACACATCTGGTGGAGCCTTGCAGTACTCACCAACTACATGTACCCAAATTGTCATGGTATGTGCCATGCTACACAATATGATCCTGTGAAAACAGCTGCAGCAGGAACAGCATGGGGCTAATCAAACAGCCCCCCACCATTGCCAAGGCCATCACAGGCAGTGCGCGACTCAGAGGAGGAACAACCTGAGCCTGCCCCAGTAGGCAGAAGGAGGCATGCCTAGTATGCCTTGGCCTTGGCAAAGAGGCAAAGCATAGCACATACACTGGCTCAGTAGGAACCCTGGAAATGATACCTCTCTCTGACTCAGACATAAAATAAAAGGGATGCCTAACTTGACACTACCTGTTTTCAAACATGTATAGGGAGTGTACTATGTGGATCCGACATAGGCAGCCCTGCAGCACCACCTGAGGTATGATTGCCCTATTTTAAGCAATATAAAGCAGTGCTAAGCAAATTTTACCACTGTTTAGCATATTTAAGCACAATTGCGTGGAGCTGCGCACCGCGCAAACTAGTGCAACGTTGGGCAATGTTGGGCAATGTTGGGCAAAGTTGGGCAAAGTCAGGCAAAGTCGAGCAAAGTCGGGTAAACGTGCTAACACCTGCTTTACTGTTCCTTAACCAGTCAGGTCTGCCCAGCAGGAAAATAAAGGGCTCAAACTCAGGATAGTGTGCACTATAGTCACAGTACTGAACCACTAAGCCATGACAGCATTTCACTGGCACAGACACAGCAGGACAATTGTAGACTAACGGAAACACAAACAAATGCTGTAGCATGCCCTCTGAACTTCACCCCAGGCATATGCAGACAGATAACAGCAGGCCAGGCAGTGTGATGTGGGTTGGGTAGGCTATGAAGTCACAAAGTAATATACATGAAATTGGAAGCTAAGATCTGTAGTACAGTAGTATGCCTCAAGCCAGTATGATAGGCAACAGTACTGACTGAAATCGGGGACCTGACATAGCAGTGCAGGCCTAGCAAATGTGTAGAAGTGTCAGATGAACCCCTCATCCTATGTACACCCACAGTAACAATGAGGTGTGCCCCCCAGGTAGAAATGTACAAATAATAGCTGTCCCCCCTGTATGTAGAAATGTTGATAAGTCTATGCAAAGTGACTCATGGAAGCCCTGCAGGCACAGCGTGCTTCCTGTCGATGTACAACACAAAGGTGAGCCCTGAAGTAAAAACCAACTTGAATTTACACACATATAGTATATATGTCCATACTGGGCATGCTCACACACAAAAACAAATGTAGCAAATTTCAGTCAGCAACATACTGAAAGGTCATACTGGGCATGCTCACACACTTAAATAAATAAAGCAAATTTCAGTCAACAACATACTGAAAGGTCATACTGGGCATGCTCACGCACTTAGGCCATGTATGAGTACAGCAGTGGGCCACACATATCTGGCAGTTGCAGTTCTTACCCCAGAAACTTTGCACTATTCACCAATCCTGCCTTGCGCACACAGTGATATGAAAACAGACCCATATAATATATTGGACTCCTGTCATAATCAAACTATGTACTGCAAGTACTTAAGTTGTTCAAAGAAAGTGAAAATTCAAAGAAGATCAATAAACTCTGATCAGTATCATCAATAAACAATGAGCACTCCTAACATTATCCAATCCATGTTCTGGCAAAATATTGTCAAAGAGTCCATAGAGAACCATGAAGCTTTCTTTCGCTATGTGATAAATATCAGTGAATATCAATATCAATAAAGAGCATTAGTGGCCTGAAATACATGCCATACACAGACCGTCTCAAAATGCTCCAGCTGTACTCTCTCACATATCACCTACTCAGAGGTGATCTCCGCCTAACATACAAAGCTATGTCAAACACAGAGCTGTTGGACATGCTCCATGTAAAACACTCACAATCCCTCTGCTCTTCGGCCACAAAACCCAGAGTGAAATACAAAAGGAAGGGGTGTATCCATTTACCTTATGGATACCCACACCTTCAGGTAGTGGCACAGCATGAGGTCTTGGAGACCATGCAAGTGCAACTAACATTGGGCAAAGCTGCTTATCAGATTGTAGCCTGCTACAGATCACCTACCTTGTCTCAGGAACCTCACTCAGTATTCCTGAGAACAGTGGAAAATATAAAGGTCTTACCAAACACCATTATATGAGGAGATTACAACTACCCAAACATTGAGTGGGAGAATTACTCGTGTACAACATCCTTTGCCCAATGTTTCCTAGAGTTTAAAAACTGAAAAGCCCTGGAACAGCTGGTCACCACACACACTAGAGGTGACAACATACTGGACCTGATCATCACCAACATGGGGTACCAGTGTTCCACAACAGAGATAAACCCCTTGCTGGTAATATCAGATCATAAAGTAATCACACTGGACATCCACAAACCGCCCCCCCCCCCCAGTCAAGGAAACCACTGTGAAGACATTTTCAAAAGCAAACTGCACACTTCCCAAGACCAAAGTGGAAAGTCCCAAAGCCCCCTTGCTATAGGATAATGCTATACAATCTGCCGAATCATTTACAAGTGCATTCTATGAGCATCTACAGGGATGCATGGATCGAGACATCCCAAATAAAACCAAGATGCACTCCTCCAAAAATAAGAAACCAATCTGGTGGTCGTGGCCCATAAATAAGCTATAGAACAGAAGGAGGAAACGAACACATGATAGAGCAAACTTCACAAAAGGAAAGGCATCACTGATCATTATTATGAAGAAACAATGATCGTTCATAAAATAATCCAAGGACAGTTTCCAAAGACAAATTGCCAAGGAATGTAAGAATAACAACCACAAAGCCTTCATTAGCTATACCAAACATTTAGGTGGCAACTTCCAAATATGCTGTCAGCTACTGCAAAATGGCAAGAAATACACTGAACCAACTTACATTGCCCACATCCTGGGGGACAAGTTCAGTGCAAACCTCCCCATCACCCCCAAAAGGGCCTGTGTCCATCCCAGAAGAATGCAGAGCCCCAGACTTCATGGACATGCAGGTAAAAACAGCCCTCTCCAAAGCTAAAAACACAGCATCAGTGGGACTGGATGGTGTCCCAGGCTGCGTCTTACACCTGCCCCAAAAGGAACTACACCCTCACCTACATTCACTGTCCAGACTCAACCTTACCACAGGCTATGTACCCAAAGAATGGCATAGAGCAACAGTCATCCAGCTCTACAAAGGGGGTGCCACAACAGAACCTGGAAACCATTGCCCTATAGGCCTACTCAGCCTGGTCTGCAAAGCTATGGTGCAAATTATCATGGAATCTATAAACAGAGACATTGGGGACCTGCAGACACTGGACTGTACCCAACTTGGCTTTGTTAAAGGCAGATCCTGCCTCCTAAACCTAGTTGACATATTTGAATACAGTTACCAAGGACATAGATGGAGGTGAAAGTAGTCCACACAGCCCACCTGGACCTCACTAAGGCCTTTCAACTCCATTCCCCACTCTGTCATCATGGACAAGCTTACCAGCTTGAACATTAACAGCTATGACACAGGATAGGTGGCCAACTGGCTCACAGATCAAACACACATGTTCAGAGTTGCGGGTGCCATGTCCGACTCTAAACTAGTCACAAATGGCATCCCACAGGTCTTGGTCCTGGGATCCCACCTGTTCATTAGATACTGCTCAGAGGTACAGGCAAGCATGGGAGGAGTATGGCTGAACAAGTTTGCAGATGACTGCTAACTGTGGTCCATAATCGACTCTACGGCTGACACAGACATCCTCCAGAAGGGTCTTATAGAGACAGATACCTGCTCTCAAAACAATGCCCTCAAGCAGAATGCCAAAGAATGCATAGTCATCCCCTTTGGATAAAACAAAGTGCACACAAATTACCACATAGGTGGTAATCCAGTATGTATGGAGAAAGTAATTATGGCCCTGGGGACCCAGGTAGATAGTAAACTCTCATTTGATGATCACATGACCAAAGTGTTTAGAAATTCCTTCTATGTAGCCCACCTAATGTCACCTAATGTAACCCACTTTGTCTAGTCTGATGATGTCACCATCCTACAAATATACCTGTGGAAAGGAGAACTCCCAGTAATGTGTATAGCGCGTCATGTAAATGCGTACTTCTCTAGTATCATAAAATAGTTAGGTAGGGGTTTGAATCCTGCACTTGACAACTGTGTGTGTGTGTTTGTGTGTCATCTCCTTGGAGAGGAGCAACCTTTTTGGAGACTACTAAAACACCTTAAAAGTGGTATACTTATCTTTGGCAAGTCTGATTATGTCACCATCCTACAGATATACTTGTGTAAAGAAGAACTCCCAGTAATGTGTATAGCACACCGTGTTAATGTGTACTGCTATAATATCAGAAAGTAGTTAGGTAGGGGTTTGAATCCTGCACTTGGTGAGTGTGTGTGCTCTATGTGTGTGACACTGTTGGTCAATGTGTTGTAGGTTTTGCTTTTACTACTGTATGACATATCACAATGACAACAGTATGTGCATTGCACATGTCAGGTAGCTGTGTGGCAAATACATATACGTACATGTGACCTCAATTATTTCATAGGTGGGAACCCTGCTTTCTCCATGAACACATCTGTTATCTTTGCCAGAGTGTGCTTCCACTTTCCAGACCTTAGGTCACATCCATATACTTGTGACAAGCCCAACCACTGCAGTGATCCCTGGCCTAGGTCATCCGTGTCACACACACTCATTACGGTTTCTATTGAATAGTGTGAGTGAGGGTTTATGCCTGAGGTATATTTCAGATCTGTTCAAACACAGCAAAGTCTGTCAATGATGGCTATTCATTATAGGTGTACAACAACCTTTGTGGATATGCATGCAGACCCCTTATTGCTTATGTGATCCATCGAGGGATTTCAAAATACCTTTGGAAATGTGATTACCAAAGGAGAGATGACGTAACACTTGGCTGTATGTACACATCGGTACCTGTTCAACATGTTGTGGGCTACTACCTATGTGGTACTGTTGGGATACTATGTTTTGTAAAAGTGGATGACTATGCTTTAGTTGGCTTATAGCTTTACAGCATGGGTTTGACACCCAGGCATCTGTCTCACTATATATGACTCTGCCTCTCTCTCTCTCTCTCTTCATATATATATATATATATATATATATATATATATATATATATATATATATATACATACATATACACATCCATTGGTGTACATGTACATATAGCCACATATACAGTCCACCTTTCATGGTGGGAATATCAACTATGCAAAGGATGTGAGGTATACAGTAATCTAATGATATCGCACAGTCTTGTGAGAAATGCATTGAAGGTGTTCTCAGCCCATGTAGCTTTAGCAAGCTTCACTGGCTGCAACATTGCAAACTTAACAAATCACACCCACAGTGTTTAACCACCGCATGTCATATACCAGCACTGTATGCTGTCTTGTTTGCCACACACTACAACCTACATACAAATATGCACATAACAACCTTCACCAACATATATATGTCCACCCTTCACATACAGTTGCAGTATGTCCCTTGCTCTATGCACATGTTCAGATGTTAATATATCTGACACATATATATCTCTCCGTATGTGTGTGCCATACACACACAAGGTCCACACTGTTGTAAGTACCTGGACCTCACGGCTGACCTGTTGGGCCTTGCTGCAACATGAACAGGTGTCACATGTGAGCACACAGTAATATTAGAGGGTGTGTATATAGCTACAAATGCTAGATAAGCATACAAGCCTGGTACAGCAGTTGCCAATGCTAAGCTACACATTAATGTGACTATCATGCATGTGTTACTCTGTCACATCCATGTTTATATAGCTGTTTGCGCTACTCTCCTAAACAGCCATTGTCCACACTACTGTACAGAGCACAGCTAACATGGATCAGATGTTTGACATTTAATGCTGAGCTACATATGTCACAGTTATGTCCCCCTGCACACAGCTACACACTGATTTTACCATAGCAGTAGTTATGCTGGACATCTGTGCATAGATACGTACTGCTGCCACATATGGATGTTTCAAAGTATGTAGAGTACTCTTCAAAAACATCTACTACATGCCAGTAAATACATATCTGTTACATACCTTTCCTTTGTATGTGTTGGTATTATTAATTTCCGTGTTCCTTTTGCTTTTGAGTTTGCTTTTGCTGTTAATGTCTCTCTCTCTCTCTCTTGCTCTCTGTCTCTCTCTCTCTCTCTCAGTGTCTGCAATGGAGTGATTGCGTTTGTCAGCAGCAAGTACAGCCTGCTTTTATAGGTATCTGCACATGTGCATGTGATGGCCTCTGCACCAGTTGGTGGCCACCATTTGGTAATTGCATGCAGCCTGCTGTGTGGTAATTGCAGTACTCACTGTCATAGCAACCCAATGCTATAAATTGCTAAGTCAGGTAGGCGTAGCCCTTTCAGCTTTCCAAAGTGAGGGCTCATACTTGTTTGCTGTGGACATCGTTGTTTAAGTCAGAAGGTTGGTATAGTTCTTATATCTGAAGCTAGGGGTGTAACCAGTGATTTAAATGTTGTACTCAGACCTGAATGTTGCCATTTCCAGTACACACTTGTCAGTGTAGAATTGTACTCACCCCATGCAAATGCTAACACAAGATACATGGGACTATGTAGTTTCTTTTCTACTTATACAATTAACTGCCATACAAAAGTAGTTATTGAGATGTATTCTTTTGGCACATTAACTGTTTGTGAACTGCTATACTGTGAATATTAATGTACTCACTTCTGAACAGTTTGTGCTTTTTTAGTGTTGACATTAGCACAGGCTGCTCATGAAAACTGGACAATTCCAGTACTGATAATGCCTACCTACATCCTTGGTAGACCCTGAACACACATGTATATTGTACATTTGTGTAGGGATGCAGACGTACAGAGAGCATTATGTATTATTGTGTGAATGTTATCTTGCTGGACTTAAAGGGTTGCTGTGTACCTTTTAGTTTATCAAGGCAAGTAGTCTGTCTGCATAGCTCCCAACTGTGGACCTATCCAGATGGTAGCCAGATGTTAGCCTGTTATTTTTTGTCTGTGCAATGCACAGGTCTTTTCAGCACTGGTACAATGGCATTGTTACAGTCAGTTGCTACCAGTACATGGCTACATCTTTTGGTATTTCAGTGTTGTACTAGTACATAAGGGTATGCTTGTGGAACTCCTTCCAAAGCTATTTGCACAGTGTGTAACAGCAGAAAAGCTGATATGCCTGTGTTTTTCTGCCTCTGCCAGGCCTCTGGAACACTCAGGTACATATTTTAACAGAGTCAGGGAAATGTAGGCAAAAGTGAGGTACACCTTCAAAATAATAGAGACAGTAAGTGGAGACTTCGAGAGAACCAGTGCATATGGATTACTACACCTTTTCTGAAGTACAAGCGTGTCTAACTCTTATTATTGTCATTATTCATTAACTGTAATACCCCACCTTTCTGCCTAACGTCAGTACTTTTCAGATGGATTCAGAGGAACACAGCTAACATATGTTTCAAAATCAGGGACATCCCTGAAAAGTAGTCACAGTTGGGATGCATGTCCTCTGCCCTAATCAGATATGCCACTATTTTTCCTGCTGTGATACTGTGTGTGGGTTGTAAAGTGCTGCTGTAACATTATTTCCTGCTAGAATGGCTGGTTCTCTTATCACAGTCATGTAATGCAATTCCACAACAACTGCTAGTAAAGTTCCACAGAACACGTTTTGTGTTATGGCATTCCTATTTTTCCTTTACATTCACTCATTCTGATGCATGATATATTTATTTCAGCACCAACTTGTTGTATTTCTAATGGCTTAGTGGTACTTCATGCAGTCTAGTGTGTCCAAGGTCTGGGGTTCGAGACTGACACAGGTGTTTTATTTTGCTGCTGAGCAGAACAAGGGCCCTGACATACAGAGTGACTAAGTCACTTTTAAGCAGTTGTAAGCGGGTTTGAGTGGGTTTGCGCGAAGCTTAGCAATACTTAGCTAAGCGCACACTCACGCAAACCAGCTTACGACTGCTTAATAGTGCTTACTCCCGCTAACCCCCACGATCATTTCTTTGAAAGAAAAGAAAATGGGGAGATAGGAAAGTGGTAAAAAAGGGGCACAAAGAGGGAAAGACAGTAGGGAAAACAGCTCGGGATGTGCAGGACGGGTGTAGGGAAGGTCCATAGCTGCCCATTTCTTTAACAGCAACAGCTGTGCATATGCAATAAATTTGGAGGGAAATATGAAACCTTCCACCCCTGAGATAGGGGTGAGGACAACAAAGTATGTTGTACTGCCAATTAAATATCAGTTTATGTGTCCAGCGAACATGTGTGCAAAATGGGCAGCTATGTATGGGAGGGTAATTTTATTTTTGGGAGCAGATTGCCCCTTTGTTTTTTTCAGGTGAGAGTGGAATGTGGGGTAGGGGAAGTAGGTATATTTGGGGAGGTAGGTTGGGGAGGTAAACAGACAAGACAAACAAGATGCATACAGGGGCGGAATATGACACATGTGGTGGGTGAACACCATTGATGGGGAAGGATGTTTGGAAATCGCAAGCCCATGAGCCCACAGATGGCAACAGTGGAACTGAGATCCCCACCCATGGGCCGTCACCACTGCACCTTCACAGCCCAGAGGGTGTCTGTGCTGGAGGCTGCGTAGGAGGGGCAGGCTCACCCGTGAGTCGCGCCACTCATGCTTCAAGCTGGCATAGAGGATCAGCGACTGAACGCTTGATCTCCCTACGCACCACAGCCCGGACTGTTCGGAGGGTTATAGGTGGCCCTCCTCTGGCCACGCTTGCACGGGGGGGGGATGAGCCCCATCCCCTGCAGCGATTCTACATGAAGGTGGCACAGGGCCAACGGAGGAGGAGGTCCCAGGCTGGGCACCGGACCTGCTGGTGCCAGGTGCCATCGCCAGCTGAGGTGGGACAGGTGGGTCCGCTGGGACCGGCCTTCCCATACGTTCTATGTTTAGGAGGATTTAATGACAATATGGGTTGGTAACAGCCAACAGCATTCCAGATTAGTTGCAACAGCATGCAGTAGTATTCCCATTAACCCAACACACCAGAGTTCCAACAGTTGAACAGCAAGCATAACACATGCATATATAGCACAACTGTGGACATTCCAACAGCATGCAGGATTGATTGGTGGCAACAGGCCACCAAGATTGTGGTATTTGAACAGGGCACATGCATCAAAGTAAATGCAGATATTTATAAACCAATAGGACATATGTCCCAACAAATGTTTTGAGATTAGACATACCCATTGAGGTGTGGAATTGCATTGTTTATGCACATACGGTAGGGTGTAAAAAGATACCTCCATTAACATCTTATATATACTTATAGTTTACACTACATTCCTATTGACTGCAGGTATATATCCCCTACATGTATTGTTACACCAGGCAATGTCCGTTAAATTGTGAAATGGGTTTTGCTAGTTCTTTATATACCTGACCTGTATCTGACATACAAACTGTCCAGGATGCAGATGTTACTGCTACTTATTTATATATTTTATTTATATTTATATATCTACATATCTGGATGTGTTCAGGTGACATTATCAGTTATATTTTAACAGCCCCCTACATTTCTAGCAGCACACTGACATTTCTGGGGAACACGATAACAAGCTACTCATGTGCCAGATTAACCTGTACATGCCGGCCATGAACCAACAGTTGAGGACTGTATATATGCTTAACAGCTACTGGCACTCCCTTCATCCACTTTATATGGGCCTACCCAAGTGTGGGTTGACAGCGCTTAATACAACAGTACTATTTCTATAATGCAAGAGTACTACAACATATCGAAGAAAGTGACACGGACACACTCCAGGAATTATACCTTTATTAATTACATTACACACTTTTCTATAGGCTCTCTCATTTATTTGATATATCAGTGCATGCAGAAGACTTATTCAAGATGTATTATACCTTTATTAATGGGTTACAACACTCTTTTTCATGCTCTCTCACTTATTTTATATAACAATACATGCAGAATAATTACTAACCTGCCTGGTGGCGCAGCCTTAGCAGCCTATCTGCATAGGCTTGCTGATTCGCAGCATGGACACCTGCAGCTGTGAAGTAAATGAAGTGATATTGAGACATATACCTATCAATAATATAGACTACAATAGCAATTCTTACATACTTCATTCCATGGCTACCTACTCAGTAGTGGGGCATTTTCCATCCCACGGGCCTCCTGTATCCACTGGTTCAGTCGGTCCTCCTTGCGTCTCTTCAGGTCTGAGTAGTGGTGTCTCACCTGCTCACCAGTCCGAGGGACGCCTGTGGCAGTGGTGAGATCATGTGCTAGACAGTTCCAGGCTTCCGCTTTGTATTCAGTGCCCTGAAACTGGCCCTGCAGGAGTCTGTCATCATGATTATGGATGAGGAGCCAAACCATCACTTTTGACTCCTCAATGCCCCACCGTTGCGCTCGAAAGCGAGAGCCCTCTCCAACACCAGCCATGCTGCCTGCAGATGGGAGCTACAACCAGTTCATAGGTTCATACTAGGCTATCTGCCCTAGGGCATTTATAAGCCTAGCCAGAGTGTGTATGGCTTTCGCCACCCATTTTAAATTAATTTTGCTATGCCCTTTTTCGAGGTTAGTATACTGCGCTTCTGTCTAACAGTGACACAGAAGTGATACCCGGGGTAAACCTACGATCTCCCATCCACTCATCAAGATTCCTCTTGAAGAGAGTCAATGAGGGACTCTGCCTAACCTGGACTGGGATTTTATTCCAGAGTGAAGGGAGCCTCTGGGTTATGAATCTGTCCCTTCAGCATGTCCTATTTATTTCAATGCTGAGGTTTAAGTCCCTCGAGCGTGTAGCTCGATGGGATTTGGATTTTCTGAGGTGCAGCATGTCCATTAATTCCGGGTTGGACATGGCTTTATAAGTCAGGCACAGATCGCCTCTGAGCAGGCGGTATGCCACTGAGTAGAGCTGGAGTTTCTTTAACCAGGCAGCATACGGCATCCGTTTGAGCCCCTTGATCCTCTTGGTGAGGTACTTTTGGGGTCTTTCCAGTTGCTGCAGGTGTCTGGTAAGGTATATCCCAAAAGGGGCATTGTACTCAATTATGGGCCTGATGAGGGATGAGTAAAGAGGCACGATGACCTCCCCTGATCTAGATGTGAATCCCTTCATGATTAGGTGGGCTATATAAAATGTTTTTCTAACCACTTTGGCCACGTGGTTGTCAAATGAGAGATTGCTATCAACTTGGGTCCCCAGGTCCCTAATTACTTCTTCTGTACTTAATGGATTACCACCTATGTGGTAATTTGTGGGCACTTTGTTTTTGCCAAAGGGGATGACTATACACCTTTTGGCGTTTAGCTTGAGGCCATGGCTCTGGCACCAATTGTCTGTTTCTATGAGGCCCTTTTGGAGGATGCTTGTGTCAGCTGGAGAGTCTATTATGGTGCCCAGTTTGCAGTCATCTGCAAACTTGGTCAGCCACAGTCCTTCCATGTTGGCCTGTACCTCTGAGAAATATATACCGAACAAGAGAGGTCCCAAGACTGAGCCTTGTGGGACGCCACTTGTAACTGGTTTGGAGTCTGACATGGCTCCAGCTATTCTAACCATGTGGGTCCTGTCCTTGAGCCAGTTTGCAACCCATCTAGTGACATAGGGGTTTATATTTAAGCTGATGAGCTTATCTATAATGCCCGAGTGGGGTATTGTATCGAAGGCTTTTGCGAGGTCCAAGTAGGCTGTGTGGACCACCTTCCCCTTGTCAATGGCCTTGGTGACTGTTTCAAAGAAATTGACCAGGTTTAAGAGGCAGGATCTGCCCTTAACAAAGCTGAACTGGGTAGGATCCAGTGTCTGTAGGTCCCCAATATCTTTATTTATAAGGTCCATGATGATCCTTTCCATAGCTTTGCAGACCAAGCTAGTGAGACTTATGGGGCGATAGTTTCCAGGATCCGTTGAGGCACCACCTTTGTGGAGAGGGACCACTGTTGCTGTACGCCACTCTTTGGGTACATATCCTGTAGTAAGGCTGAGATTGAACAGTAGTTTTAAGTTTGGGTTTAGCTCTTCTTGGAGTTCATGTAGGATGCAGCCCGGGACACCGTCTGGTCCCATTGATGCTGTGTTTCTTGCTTTGGAGAGGGCAGCTCTTACCTGAGCATCTGAGATGTCAGGGGGGCAGCACTCTGCTGGGATAGATATTAGCCCTTTTGGTGGGGAGGGGGGGGGAGAAGTTTGCGCTGAACCTGTCAGCTAGGATGTTGGCAATGTCTGTGGGTTCGGTGTATTTTTTGTCATTTTGGACTAATTCTGAGCATATCTGGGAATTCCCACCCAAGTTCCTAACATAACTAAAGAAAGCCTTGTGATTATCCTTAGTGTCCTGTGCAATTTTTCTCTCGAAGTTGGCCTTAGACGATTTTATGAGTGCCCGTAGTTTTTTGCTAATACTGATCAGAGATGCCTTCCCTTTTTGGGATTTTGCTCTGCCATGTAGTAGCTTCCTCCTTCTATTGTATAGTTTGTTTATGGCTGGGGTCCACCAGACAGGACGTCTGCCTTTGGAGGATTAGATCTTGGTTTTATTTGGGATTGCATGATCCATGCATTCCTGAAGGTGTTCATAGAATGCGTTTATAAAGGATTTTGTGGTCTGGGCCATATTATCCAGAGGCCCGGGGGCTTTGAAGGATTCCACCTCAGTTTTGAGGAGTGTGAAATTTGCTTTAGAGAAGTTTTTCACTGTGGTTTTCTAGGCATGGGGTGGGGTCAGGATGTGAATATCCAGTGATATTAGTTTATGGTCTGATCTTACCAGTGAGGGATACACTTCTGGTCTGGAGCATAGAGTCCCCATGTTGGTGATGATCAGGTCCAGTATGTTTTCCCCTCTTGTGGGAGTGGTAACAAGTTTTTCCATAGCATTTGAGTTTATAAATTCTAGGAACCTTTGGGCTAGGGTGTTGGAGCTAGAGTAATGCTCCCAGTCTATGGTTGGGTAGTTGAAGTCACCCAATATAATGGTGTTTGGAGAGACCTTCATATTTTCCAGTGTTCTCAGGAAGGCCGAGTGGGGTTCCTGGGTTTGGGAGGGTGGTCTGTAGCAGGCTATAAACTGGAAGGCAGTTTTACCCATTGTTAGTTGCACATGGATAGTCTCTAATGCTTCGTGCTGTGCCACCAACCTGGAGGTGTGGGTATCTTTGACGAATATTGATACTCCCCCTCCTTTTGTGGTTCGGTCCAAGTTTTGGGGCCGAAAAGCATGGTATGAGGTATAACCTGGTAGTGCTGGTGTGCTCTCGAGAGCCTTGAACCAGGTTTCTGTTACTGCACAGATATCGATGTTCTCCATGCTAAGGAGAGTTTCGAGTGCATGCATCTTGAGGTTTAGACTTCTGGCGTTGAGTAGCATTACTCTTAGTTTCTTATCCCTTGTGATACCTATGGAGGTGGGTTTGTCTTTTGAGCCTTGCCTAAAAAAGGCACTATGGGGGTAGCAAGAGCCTTTGCCAATATCCGAAAGCCCAGGGTGACAGGTGCAAGCCGTCCCTAGCGAAGCATCGTGGCTTGTCGAGCATGTCATCCCAGGCTGACAGGCATTGGATCCCCTTTGAATGACACCAATACTTAAGCCAATTGTTGAAATTGATAATCTTGTCTTCATACTGTGGCATCATTCTTGGTGAGGGTAAGATGCTACTCAAGGTCAGGGTCATACCGGCCTGGGCTACATGCCCAGAGAGCTCCTCTATGTCTCTTTTCATGTAGTCCAGGGAGGTACGCCTCAGGTCATTCACACCAGCATGGACAATGACTGAGTCCTATTTGTACTTGCCTTGGAGTGACCTGAGTGCTTGTGTTACGTGGCGGATCCTAGCACCCGATAGGCAGCTCACCGTGACCTTCTCCTTGTTCAGCCTGGTGAGCGGGACATCAGTGTGCCTGATGATAGAGTCACCTATTACAAGTGTATCAGGTGTGTTGTTTAGCCTTAAGGGCTGTGACTGTTCAGCACACTGGCTTTGTGAGCTATGTGTTGCATGTGTTTTGGTTTGGGGTAGCGGTTGCTTGGGTGTCTGCTTTGGAGGTCTCTGCTGCTTAGGCAGATTTTTATTTAGGGCCTCCAAGTATGTTTTTGTGTGTTTATGTGTTTGGTTTGCTGTCGTGGTAGGTCTATGTGAGACTGGAATTGTAGTGAGTGTGGTTTCCTTCTCCTCCTGACTGGTTACGCCAGTACTGAGTTGAGAGAGCTTAGCCTCCAGTTTGGCTATATGGTTGCATCTCTCACATGTGTTGGAATTTGTTGGGAGGAGGAGAGGGTTGTCTGTGTACATTAGGCAGTTGTAACATTGCCTCAAGATTCCCAGGTTCACCAGCTGGACCGGAGAGGAGATTGACAACTGACCTTTGGACATGCTAGAATAGTATTGGGAATTCCTTTATAATTGAAAAAAAGGGCCAATGGGGAACAAGTTACTCAAGGGGAGTTTGTGAGGGTGTAGTGCTTTTAATTTTTTTAATGCTGACTTATATAATTGCTTTAGTGAGCAAGTGCTAGGCTTTAGCATAGGAATAGGGTGTTTATTATGAGAACTAGATCAGTTCCAAGGCTCAAACCCAAATAAGCGGCGCTGCTCGATGAAGTGCTATGCACAAAATCACGCAAAGCCGCGCTACAGTGGGTTTTATACAGGCGGACTTGAAAGAGCTAGAAATTGGCCCAAAACAGCCAACAGACTACCAGATTCCTGTGCTGGGAACAGATAGCCTGCTCCAAGCTCCCCACTGCCACTGGTGAACAAAGAAGCCTCCCTCTATCCAAGAAAGGAAATGACAACACAGGAACTTTCCAAAAGTCCAGAATACAGCAAAGCCTGTATTTGGACTACTCTAGGTCAGGAAAGACGGGAAACAAGGATAATTTTTTTTTTGTTTTTCTTTTTTTCAACAAATAGCAGGAAAATGCAGTAAATATGTAACACAGGCTAGCGCACTTGAGTGTGTAGCCTCAACAAGTAAATGCAACAAACAGGACAAACTTAAAAAGTGCAGGTGCAAAAACAACTTTAAGCAGTTTAAAACAGTTCAAGAAGCAGAAATATTTGCAGTTTAGCTAGATCGGACAGTCGCCCAGGTAGTAGCAGGAAAAAACACTTATCAGGTTAGCAGTCGCTCTTTTAGCCTCTCTGCTGCTAGCACCACTCTGCAGGACCACGAGGAGCTTAGCTGAGTAGTAACAAGCGTAAAAACCTTGCCAAAGCGGGTTTTATACAGGGGGATTTGAAAGAGCTAGAAATTGGCCCAAAATGGCCAGCAGACTACCAGATTCTTGTGCTGGGAACACTCCTCCAGGGATAGATAGGCTGCTCTAAGCTCCCCACTGCCACTGGTGAACAAAGAAGCCTCCCTTAATCCAAGAAAGGAAATGGCAACACAGGAACTTTCCAAAAGTCCAGAATACAGCAAAGCCTGTATTTGGACTACTCTAGGTTAGGAAAGACGGGAAACAAGGATAATAATTTTTTTTTTTTTTTTTTTTCTTTTTTTCAACAAATAGCAGGAAAATGCAGTAAATATGTGACACAGGCTAGCGTACTTGAGTGTGTAGCCTCAACAGGTAAATGCAAAAAACAGGACAAACTTTAAATTACAAGCGCAAAAGTGTGCTAAAGCTGACTTTAAAGCAGGGGGTTAGAAAGAGATAGGAAATGGCCCAAAACGGTCCATAAGCTACAGGTCACTGGGCTGGAACCACTCCTCAAGGGACAGATAGGCTGCTCAGAGCTCCCCACTCTCACTGGTGAACAAAGAAGCTTCCTCCTATCCAAATAAGGATATGGGCAACACAGGAACTATGACACAGCCCAGAGATCAGCAATACCTGAAGACTGGACTATTCTAGTTCAGTAAAGGCAGGAAACAAGGATATATATTTTTTTTTTTTTTTTTTTTACAAAGTAGCAGAAATTAGGTACAGAAACACAGTAAATGCTTTAATTCAGCTAGCGCACTTGAGTGTGTAGCCTACCAATTAAACTAAGCAAAAACAAACTTTAAAAGTGCAAAAAACTCAGAAATACAGGCAGAAATGCAATAAAACAACTTTACAGAGCTTATTTAGTAAAAGAAACAGAAAAGTCTATATATACAGAAAAGCAGCTAAAACACACAAACACTTCAGATGCAGTGCAACCTAGAGCACTTGAGTTGTAGCAATATTAAGGCTATTACAGTTATAATAAATGCTCTGAAATATACTGTATAATTCCAAAATGTTTGAGAAGCACAGTCAGAACACAAGGAGGTTCAGGCGAAAGAAAAAAAAAAGAAGTTTTGTTTTACTTTTTGAAAGGGAAAAAGGAGGAACAGAAGGCCTTATCAAATGTTCTCTCTGTATTAGGCAGAATGAGCTAATGACACTAGACTGGGAGGAGTGTCACAGTAGGGGCGGGCAACTGCAAAGCCACCAAGTATAAGAGCAAGACACCAACAGGGAGGGTGGGACAAAATAGCCTACCGCCAGCAAGCACTAGAGACACAAATGAAAGTTTTTAAACAGATAAGGATTTGTAAAGATACAGAATAGACAAAGTGCTATATATATATATAAAATTTTAAAAACAGTAATCTGTAAAAATAATCAAAAAAATCAAGATACTTATATTTTCAGCTCAGTTGCAGTCAACAACTTATCCAGTCTGCACTGTTTCCCGCCTATGGGGCTTAAATATGCCTCATTTCCTGCACTTATTTGTGATTGGCCGGTTTTGAAAATCTCAGCTGAAAGCACACCTACTTAGCACTGGGTAAACTTTCATTAATATGTATGTGTATGTTGAAAGTGCATGCATATCAAAAGCTGTCATGACTTAGTGGTTCAGTACTGTGATTATGGTGCACAGTATCCCAGGTTCAAGGCCTGTCATTGCTTTTTATTTTACTACTGGCCAGACTAGCTAGGAGGTGTGGCTGTGTTTAGCTGACTTTGCTCAACTTTGACCAACGTTGCTCTATGTTGCTCTATGGTGCTCTACGTTGCCCGACGTTGCGCTAGTTAGCGCGGTGCGCAGCTTCACGCAAACATGTTTTGTTTGCGCTAGTTGGCACGATGCGCAGCTCCGCACAAAGCCATTGTGCTAGTTAAAGCAGTGCTAAGCTATGAGCAATTATACTTAAATGTGCTTAATACTGGTAAACTTTGCTTAGCAGTGCTTCACATTGCTTAAGATACGTTACTTATGCATTCATCAGTATGCATAACCATTTCACCTTCTTATATATATATATATATATATATATATATATATATATATATATATAAAATTTGTTCACTACTACATAGGCCATTTCAATGCTTTTTACTAAAATTTAAAAGATAAATGTCAGGAATTATTTTTATATACAGATTTTCAACAGAAAATAGAAAGGGGAGTGGTGGGACTCGAACCAGGAATGGCTCCTTTTTGTGTAAAGGCTCTACCACTACGCTATTTAGCTTAATTTGCATGTAAGTTTCTTATTATCCTCTTCGATGTCTAAACTGCTAACTGTAGCTAAGGAATGGGCAAACCCACGCAAACACGAGCAAATACGGGCAGCTATATTGGGAATAATAAAAAATAATAAAAGTTTTACATTTTCTAATTGTACAGGGGTTTAGAATGTGTAGTGTTGGGTATGTACACATTTGAGCGGACTATCTCATGTCAATTGACATTTGCCGATTGAGGGACTTGCAGGGGCGTGGATTTTTGGACTGCTCTGCAGTCTGACACGCCCCCTGCACTCGTGCACGCTCCGTGTTAGCCTTAGAGTTGAGTCAGCGCGCCCTCATGAATAGGCATGGCATGCTGACATCTTCCTCTTAGGCTGCAGTTTCCGTGTAAGACTTATTTAGTCTTACACAGAGGATTAGTGAATCACGGCCACTGTGTTTACTTTGACTAATAAAATCCAGTTTAAGACCTAGTATCTAAAGAATATTACCACTATAAAAACAGTGTGTGCTGAAGAGTTTGACATTTCCATTTCTTTACTATCCTTTGTGGTTTCAGAGATATGAACATGTGCTTGAAATGTGAGGACGTAATTTGATTTTAACAAAAAGCTTAGGCCCTGCCCATTGGAAGTTACAATGCAAGCATGCAGATTTCCATTGAAGGAAATGAGTTAACAAACACAAAATAACTAAAACTAAATTAATTATTTAATTAATTAATAGGTACATTAATAAATAATGGCCAGAAGAATGTATGCAACACCCTGCACACACAGACACACACACACACACACACACACACACACACACACACACACACACACACACACACACACACACACACAAACACATACACACACACACACTCACAATACTAGTATAAAAGAAAAATATATACCACACTACAGGATGGCTGCCAGTGGCAAGAGAACAGAAGCGAATAAGCCAACATGGGGATTCATCAAAGAGAAAAAGAAACACAACACAATATAACTACCACAGAGATATTTAATAAAAACTTTTTTATTAACCCAGAATCTCATACCTTGCTCAGAGTCCTTTCAGAATAAGTAAATGTTTCTTTCACTTTTGATTTTTGGGCTGCTGCAGGCACCAGTTAGCTGATGCAGCCTGAGGTAATGGAAAATGGGTTCTCAGTGCTTTGTCTAGTAGCCTGAGCAGCCCCCATTGAAACATCATTTGAATCCCATAAAATGCCTGAAGGACAGGTAACAAAGTGTAACCACCTTATTCACTGTGTATGCTAAATGCTGGGTTCAGTTAAAACATAGGTCAAGCAAGACATGTTTTTAAACCAAAAAATCAGAATTTCATTCATGTGAACTGGGCAACCACACTCTTTACAAGTTCCAAAACATGAAAACTGACTATATTTCAAAAGGTAAATGTAGAAGAAAAAAATAAAATACTTGAATTCTAGCAGCCGAGTATGGCCCTTTGATGGATTAGCATCTGGCTAGGCATTTGTGCAAATTCACATCAGAATGTACTGATTCCCATTTTGTCAGCTGGGTCTGTTAATTTATTGCATTAGACAAGTAAATGAGTTAACACTGAAGGAATCCATGGAAAGCTGTGCAAACCTTGAGCCTTTGTGTGCATTATAGTCTCAGATCACTAATGGTATATGGCTTTGCAGTTATGGCATCATAGTTTCTATGACAATATTTAGTGAGTGACATGTTGGTGACACCTGGAAAAGCAGGCCCCCTCTGCTTTTAAATCTGCTTCATACTATGTATTCATAAACCCAGATGGTATAGATCATAATTGTTAATTCTACAAGAGCAGACCAATGTTCCGCAAGGCATTTTTTTACCAAGAAAACTACTTTTCCTCCTGTCCTAGCTCCTGACCTTTGGTTCTGTAGAGTATGATAGTTGAAAAGTACTAGGTTTGACATAACATCTTCTGACTTTAGTCCAGTTTCAGGGATGCCTTGTGTGTCAGGAATACTGACGTTTAACCTGGATTCAGCATTGGGTATTGGCTGCTGATACTGCTGACAGTAATAGTTTTGATCATTATTTCCTTTCTGTTGTGTAGGTGGTAAGAATTATTTGAGACTGTCGGGTCCCCATTTATTAAATCTGATCATGCTTGAGAAGGTCACTCCAAAATGCATGCTTCAGTTTAACAGCCGAGTATGGCCCTTTGATGGATTAGCATCTGGCTAGGCATTTGTGCAAATTCACATCAGAATGTACTGATTCCCATTTTGTCAGCTGCGTCTGTTAATTTATTGCATTAGACAAGTAAATGAGTTAACACTGAAGGAATCCATGGAAAGCTGTGCAAACCTTGAGCCTTTGTGTGTATTATAGTCTCAGATAATGTTGGTATACTTGTCTAGTCATAAAAATTACTTCCAACAGTGAGGTCCACTGCAGTAAGCCAGTCAGTCTGAAATCCATTTCTAGCTTTATTTAGCTTATGCTGACAGTTATACAAAACGTGCATAACAGACCCGTGATTTTATGAGCTGCCTATAGGAAGTCAAAGTGTGCTCCCTTATTTATATAACTAATGTAGCCCTGGAGAAAGTTAGGTTGGTGTGGGAGGGGCAGATTTGAGCTCCACCCCCTCAGCTATTTCAGTAGTAGCTATGAAAATAAGCCAGAAATATTGAATTACAAAATAATAGCTAATGGGAATAACCATGCACTCCTCCTCATATCTTGCTAAATCGTGGGACATTTGTAAGTTAATGGCAAGAGCAGTAGAAAACTCCACTTTACTGTCTCAGCAATTCAGCTTGGTTGTGGTTTGACTTTATCAATGGTTCCTCATCAAGGGACATTGTAATTCTAATAGCTTTGTCCTAGTTCTAGCTTTGGCATTAAAGGAGCACTAAATAGCTATACCTGCTTAAGTGAATCTGATGCTTCTTGTACAGCTTCTACTATGAATGTGCAAAATCCAGTCATTTGTGCTGCATATCCTTGAATGCAAATCATCTAAACCTACTTGTTACATGCAAAGGCAACAGGATATCTCAAAACAAGTTATTTTCTTTTTTTTTTTCAATACAATGGCAGTATATTTGTAGTGGGCCAATATAGTTAGACATTTCTTTGGCAGAATGCTTTTGAAGAAATTTCAAAGTAAAACATTTACATTTAGCATAGCTATGGTCCCAGCTAAACATGATGTTTATTAAATGACTGTTTTGACTTAGTAATGTCAGACATTACTTTGCATTACATTTTGATGTTAGCTATACAGAGAAGTCAGTGTTTTTCAAGGTCCATATCTGGTTGCAGGGGCTATTATTCTTTTGAAATACCTTTTATGTGGATATGTTTCCATCTCAGAAACTAAATGGAGGATGATTTGCCCAACAAGAAAATGCACAGTATTGTAAAGTAGTTCTATGTATCACAAAGATCCTTGTTTAATCAGAGTTTCATGTTTTTGTCATGTGCAAATATAATTGCTCTGGTGACAGTCAAATCATTTAGAGTTGTACAAAAAGTAAATTGGTTCTTATTTTAAACAGATGTAACACAGTCTATAGAATGTTTCCTTTTCTAGACTCCCAACCAGTTCATTCATCCAGTCCTGTTACACATGAGGGCATCTTAACTTGCCATAGCATGCAACTTCATTTTATTGTCTGCAGGCACCCTCATTTAAAAGAAACATCTCTGAAACGTGGTTTACAAAACTTACCAATCTGGAGCAACATTGTATTGTTCCTTCACATGCAGATAGCTGCTTATCCCTTGTAGCAAAGAAAACGTGCAGCAAGTTATCATCTCTAGGCCTTTCTTTTACAACTAATTCATACACTTGTGACAGCACAAGAGTGTTTCCGGTGTCCTTCTGCACAATGCCATTCATTGTGTAAAACAGCTGATGTGTAACATATGGTAAGTAATTCCTCATGCTTTTCCTATGACAGTTGTGGTAGTACATAAACATTACCACACTGTTTTCCATGAATATACTCCTGAGAATAGGAACGGTTGCTTTAGCCTGCTTGCAGATATCACAGATGCTTTATGCATGAGTTAAATGTAGCTGACAGCGGTTTATAACCTGTAACCACTGTAAACTTATTTCTTTACAGGCTTTGGTTAAATTTCTTTACTTCCCAGACCAGCCTAAACACTTCTGCATTTGGACAAAGTTACACTTAAGCTTTGATCAGTGAGCTTGAAACAAATGCACTGAGTCTCCCTGTATTTTTGAGACTTATATATTAAAATAATCTCTGTTCTATCTGTAAAGCATCATATGCCAACATAATAGGCAATACTTGTACCACACTAAATAGGTACTTTATCTAGTAGGATCACTTCCTTTGTTTTCTTGAAGTATATTTACAGTCCTTCATCCAGTTCCTTTCAGACCCATTCAAAGAAATGGACCTAGTCATATAGTACGCTAAAAAATTCAGATGAAATTTGAGAGGCCCTATGGTGCAGAGGGATGAAGCCCTTACTGCTCCCCAAACAGTCCATGTTCAACTAGTGGCATTATCACTGGGCAGTTGGGGGAGCACATGGAGGAGGATGGGAATGAGTGGCTGATGTTGGCTTGCCCATCCTGTGAAGATGGAGGCAGCAAAGGCTAGTGGGCACCAAGCTGCAAGTAGTAAACCTCTTGGAAGCACGCATGCATGCACCTCCCAAAGGGAGTGATAGCAGAGACTGGAAGGTTGCACCAGGGTCACAGAGAGTTAGCACACACTTACTAGCAGCAGTATAACAGTACTGCAGAATTCTAGCTCTTCTAACCAGCTGCAGCCTGCAGGAGGCTAAGGAGAGTCCAGTAGACCCAGTGAAACAGGAGAGGAGCTAGTGGCAGTTGATGGTCAACATGGAGTGGAGAAAAGAAAGAGAGGCTGAGTAGAAACTTGTAGTAGCAGTTTATCAGTCCTGAGCGTGATTTCAGTTTGGGCTACTTCTGAATGCAAGAGTGCGTGTAGCCTAACCTTCATTTTATCTGGGGTTTGTACACTTATGCATTCCATTCTTAGAAATCGATTGTTATTGTCACCAGGATACCATTTAAGTAGCATAGCAGGATTCATGACAATCTAAGAGTAACACTCTCACCAGTTAATAGTTCACAGTGTTTCTGCATGTTAACAAGTCAGTTCCCCACACATCATCACTATATATATGTTTGTGTGTGTGTGTGTGTGTGTGTGTGTGTGTATATATATATATATATATATATATATATATATATATATATATATATATATATATATATATATATATATACATGTGTGTGTGGATTCACTTTAGAAGCTCGAAATACTGAAATATTGAAATTCAGTATTTTGAGCCCATAAAGTGGAATCCTGAAAAGAACGAAAACTCAGAAGCGCGAAATTCAAAATCTCGCATACCGGAGAATTTGAATTAGCACTTCTGCTGTACACAAACAGACACCTTCCTCCCCACACACAAACACAAGCTCTGTGTGCCCCCCCCCCATACCTCTCAACCTGGAAATATCAAAAATCTGTACAAGGCCCATATAAAATAGGTACAAATCTGTATGCTAATTAACGTAAAATTTGCATACATAATTACACAACCCCACCCACTCCAGTGGGATTGTGGGATACCAAATGTCAAATACAAACTGAAGAACAGAACCAAAATACAACAACAGAGTTCGCCAGCAGCCATTCCAGTGTCCCATTATCTGACTGTTTCACCGCATTTACCATAAACACTAATGTTTCCATACTGCTTTACTTCTATAGTGATTATCTGGATTTTATTTTTACATTTTATAGCACAATGCACAAACACTAATAGATGATATCTGCTAAACAAAGCAATACTGTCTCACAATAAAAATAGACTTGGCATTAAAACTTCTCTGCCTTTGAAACTCACGTTCATTGACAGCATTGAAACCAACACCACATCCAAAGAAAATGCATCTGGCCAGTAGTGGATAAAGATTAACTTTGGGCTGTTTTCAAATCATAGGCCCCTTGCGCACAAAACAAGAAAGATACATGCGTTCTTTGCTACACCTTCCTGACTTTATTAAATTATATTCCTTGTACAATACAGCACACTTGTTAGATTTAAGTTAGAGAGCATTTTAAATTTGTTTAAACATTTTTCCAGTAGGCAATGAAACAAAACGCAAGAACCAATAATGACAAAACTGCCCTATTCAGAACATTTCCATCATAAAAAGTCTACTTCCACACACAATTGCTTTTTAAATTTATTGTTTGAACATTTTTTCCCAGTAGGCAATGAAGCAAATTGCATGCACCAATAATCACAAAACTGCCCTATTCAGAATATTTCCATGATAACAGTCTACTTCTACACACAAAATATATATAAGCAAAGGTAGCTGAGATAGTGGGCAGCGGTAGTCCCCATTCACTTTAAAAAATAAATACTTAAAAATAGTATAACTAGATGATTGGGGGACAGTAAAGCACTAACTCTCATTCATTAAAGTTAACGATCAATGAGACATGGTTGCACAAATTAGTTTAGAAACGTGCTAATTGCTATTACAATATGCTTTGCATAGCATGCCTAATCAAGTTTCATAAAGCAACAGATGCTAGTATAATAAAAGTCACCTAGTATTGCCCAAACATCATGTTTACCCGATAACGGCCATCTCTTTGGCATGATCTATGAACCAAAAAAAGGTACCTGGGAAGTGCTGCCCTTCCTGCTAGTCTTTCTCTACTTGTTGCGCTCCGACCAAAAGTCGTACTTTTCCCCACAAAAGCTGGCTTTGACAACAGATACTTGGTAATTCGCATAAGTAAATACGCTACCATGATCACTATTCAATATATTATACAAAAACTGAACAAATGAAACAGATCTGAAAAAACATTTAGCATCACTGGCAGCCCCATCTCATTAATCAAGCTCACTTTCAGGAAACGTCACCAGTCGTAACTGGCGAATTCAAACAAGAAACGCTGTATGTTTAAATCAAATTGCCTTATACTATTGGGGAACTCTTATGACGCTAGGGTGGCACATGTAATTAATTTAACACAACACAACAGCATTGCTCGGCAAACAGTTACACAGCTAGAACATTCCTATGGCATTCAATTAAAAATGCACTGAGATGCCCAGTGTAGCATCCAAGCATTGAAACAGAGAAGTGAAAACTCAGAGAAGTGGTACTTACAGTACTGTACAAGAAAATGTCTCTGTACTACTGGAGGATTAAATAAGATCAGTCAGAATACATATAAAACAAGGATCTAGAAATCACATTTCGTTTTTAATGATGTAGGACCTGCAGCAGGCATTTTCAAATGACAAGATTGTTCTCAGCTACCATAGTTAAAATATTTATCCAATAAGATGCATCATGTAGTAATGTCCCAGTAACAGCAATGAAGTCAGGCTTGCAGAGAACTTTATTAACATTCTGAAGTATCCATTTCTCACATAGTTAATACACACACACCAGTACCTTCTGTCTCGCTCAGCTTTCAGCTCTGCAGAAATCCTGCCCGAACTGTGTATTAGCTAGTGCTGCATTTGTTTAGTAGGCTTAAAAAGTAGAAGGGCAGCTTAGATATCTTGTATTCTGTCCGAACGGCATTCCAGTATTCAAACAGACGGATCGCACATGTGATGACGTCAGCTCCAAAAGCACAAAAAAAACAAAAAAATAGACTGAAAAAATCGGAAATAATGGAGTGCCACTTGGGAATCGTGGCATCCCATTATTGGGACCTCACAACTCGGTAAAAACCGAGTAATTCGGGATGTTTCTGAGGTCTGTGCCCCCCCACACTCCCACCACTTAAATATTCTAAATCCGAGGTCACACTACATACAAAAGCACACAAAACACCACCACACAAGCTACATTCTCCTCGCACACACACATCACAGCAACAAAACACACTAACACACACCACAGCCTCTACCCAAAACCCTTAACACATAAACACTTACCTGAATCCATAACCACAGCGAAACACCAGAAGCGCTAATTCAAAATCTCTGGTATGTGAGATTTTGAATTTTGCGCTTCTGAGTTTTCGTTCTTTTCAGGATTCCACTTTATGTGGGCTTGAAATACTGAATTTCGATATTTCAATATTTAGAGCTTCTAAAGTGAATTCATATATATATATATATATATATATATATATATATATATATATATATATATATATATATATATAAAGCCTGAAATGTTGCACAGCCTTGGGAGTAAGAAAGTTATCCTTCAGAATGCATGACTTTGGATTTTCTCAATAAACACTGCACAATCAGCCAGCAGGGACTTCACTGAGTTTCTGCCTCCTAGTTATGTATTGATAATCGTGCTGCTAATTACTTGTCTTGAAACTATTTCTTTGCCTTAGGAATTCTTTGGACCACCTGATTCATAGCCAGTTGCCAAATGTCAGATACAGATGCCAGTCAGAAACCTAGTCCACTAACTATATGTATCTATAACTCACAAGACATCTGCAACAGCTGGAAAGGCCGCAGAAATACCTCACTAAAAGAATCACAGGCCTAAAGCAGATGCCCTATACTGGCCATCTAAAAAAATTCCAGCTATACTCTGTGGCATATAGTCTACTCAGAGGCAATCTGTGCTTAACATACAAGGCCATGTCAAACCCTGAGCTGTTGGACATGTCCACTTAAAGAAATCCCAATCCCTCAGAGCCACATGCTCCAGGGATGTAAACCTTGTCAACACAATGAACAAAACATGCTGGAGGGATAGGTTCCTGACCCAGAGACTCCTCATACACTGGAATAGACTACCCATACATGTCAAGCAGAGCGCCTCCTTGGCGCTCTTCAAAAGGAACCTTGACGATTGGATGGGAGATAGGAAATTCACCCCGGGGATCATGTCAGTCGTCCTGCTAGACAGGGGTCCAGGGAAATAAATATTGTGGGAAGAAATATCCAGGGAATTGCTATGGCTAGGCTTGTATAGGCCCTAGGGCCAATAGCCTAGTACCAACCTATGAGCCTATGAACCTATATGTAAGAAACTTTTAAGCAAACCACTCAGAAAGGGTTTCTTCCATTTGTAAGTATGCTTAAGCTAGGTCATTTTTCATGATTCACACAAACATTGGAATGTGGAATATGCATTTAATTAATATTCAATTGTTACTAATTAAGAATTGCTATTTGTTTAATTTATGGGTGCAAACACTCTTAGAAGGACATTTTGGCCAAGGCACTAGAATGTGTTTTGAATAAAAGTTTATTTCACTTTCTAATATTTTTTGTCTATATATATGCCGGCTGACTTTTTTCATGTATCACTTTTTGCCTCTGTCATACTAGTGACAAGGGATATTGCATGGTCCCTAATACATGATTAATGATGACTTGGAAATCACTGATATAACTATCCGCTGCCTTGATTCATGATTCTACAAATGCAGCTTCCGAAAATGTAAATAATTTGAAAGCAGGTGCACTGAAAAACACCTTCAAGGAGCAATAATCAAAGAGCTTCTTGCAGTGCAGCACCTCCCCCCACCCTTCACCCCTGTGGAGGGAATCCTCAGATCCCTGAATTTATATAAATAATTGCCCAGTGGTTACATAGGAATCTAGAAAAGGGCAAAGTCATTTTCTACTGAAAGTGGCTTTCAGCATAACCCTTTTTCACTGTCTGAATTTGATCCAAACTAATTCAAAGAGTTGTCATATTGCTTCCCTGCTATATCTCTATTAAACCCTATCACTATATTATAACCTATTCATCACTTTTCACTTTATAGGATACAAAAGCACCTTTCAGTTTCATAACTCCAGTTCTACCTTAAGTCTACGATTATAAGGTACTTCTCTGAACTTGGAATTTTGGGCTACCATTTCTTTATAGTTCAGTCTTTGCCATAAGGCCTTTTAGTATTCACATCTCCTTGGCAAAGACTTACTTGATATCTGATAGTAATAAGAGAAATTTCTTAGCTGTGACAAGTTTGTTACTGCCCTTGGCTACCACCTGAAGGTTCTTAGCCTAGGTTAATTTCAGTAAACTTTTTCATATCCACTCTGTACCAAACAGTAGCGGCTGTCTTTTGAAACAAACACAACACAAATTCAAGTATCGCCATGCCAGGGTTTTGCCTTTGTATGTTACATATGCCTTAATTTGTCACAGTAACAACTATTTTACCACTGAAGTTAAGCTTCTTCCTGTATATGTGTTAAATAATCCTTCCAACATAGCCAGTTCAAAACTAATTTATCACAGTTAGACATGGACATCACAAAAAATGCACTCTTGAATCTAATTCCATTTTAAGTTTCACTGCTTCACTCTTACCACTTTTGGATTAATCCAAATAATTTCTTTGCTAGCCTGATTCATATTCCAGAGTTCTAACTATATCATGTCATACGATTCATCACTGGTAAGTGCATGCATTTTTTCTCTATTTTCTCATCCATTATTCTGCACACACAGTTTAATGCACACTTGCTGTCCTGCATATTCTGTTTTTTTTCATTCAGATTTTTTGAACACTGCATACTGTTCCATTAAGGCCCTTCTTGCAACATCTTCTACAGTCTTTTTGCATAAACAAACACATAATTAGTTTTGAATAGCATCCTGAACACAAGATAGGTTTGCTTTCAGTAGTGTTAATAGATATGTTCTTAACTGCACATTTAGCATAAAAAAGAAAATGCATGTTCTTCCTAAATAACCATGTGGAATAACAAAAACAACTTAAAGTCACTATTATTCTAAGGTGTCTTCAGCTGCTGCTTCCATAGATACTGTTAAGTTTAATGTTTGGTCACATGGCAATATTTCCATGGAATGCAATCTCTTTGTATGCTTTCATCACATATGCCACAGACAAATTTATTTCTTGGAATATTTACCAGCCCTTCTTCAAAATGGCAGTGCTAGACTAACCATTGTACCTCTACTATGTGCTTCAAAATGCATTCACAACTCATCTTTGCCTTCTTAAGGAATCCAACACATTTTGTAATTACCACACGTCCTGGATTTAAGTCTCTTGCAGTATGTTTTTATTTGAGGTTTTAACTGATGCTACAAGATTGCACAATAGTATATATTTAATTCCATTACATGTAGCAACACTACAATTCATTTGTCATTCATAAAGTCTGTAGCTGTGTGGTTAAGTTCCATTTTCTTAGTATGCAATGCTTCGTCATCCATAACCACTTCAAAACCAATAAGTATGTCCAGCATGATCATACATTTTAAGATTGCATCTATGTTAAACTACTTGTATTTTTCATTACTGTGTACATCTTTCTGCAATGCCCATGTTAGTGTAAAAGACCTTTTTTATACACTTACATCTAATCAAATTTTACACCAACACGCACACTTATGAAGTCTTCTTTTGCTTTGAAACACTGACCGCCCCTCTTTGTTCATTTAGGAAGCCACAGATCACTTTCTGTAAAGGAATGTCATTCAGAATAACATTTTTCATGGCCTTGTCATGTGTCTCTCTATTACTATGCAGATGTTATTCATGTTTTTGTCATTTGTCACTTGTTCTTACTTTCCTTTGTCATATAGCTATGCTACTAGGCAGATAAATAAAAACGCACTCCTTTTCAGCATGAACTTGTCCTTCCTTATCACCTTACAGCTGCATTCTTTCATCAGTCTTTGGTTTTGGTCTTGTCAACAAAAACTGTTCTGCACAGTACATTCAGTTACTTCTCAAGGATTCGGCTTAACAGCAGTACATCTCATTATATAAAATGGATATAAAATTGATTTAAAGAGAGGGATACACATTACATGACACAGAAAATAACAAAATATCCAATCCATCACATATCTAGCATTCCCAGATCTAACTTAGAAATGTATAAATATATAAATCTGTCTTCGTCATTCTCTTAAATAATCTTGTACGACAGTCTTTAGTTGCTGTTTCACAAAGACAAAGCATTAAATGTCATTTTCAACTCTCAGGTGTCAAATATTAAATATTATTTCTCATACATGCCAAGACACGCTTGTTAGATATCAAATCTTGCAAATGAATAGTTCTGTCAGATTCTTGTCATTTACTTCTGCCTCAAATGTATCAATGTGATTACTATAGGCAAAAATAAAGCATAATTGGCATACGATGAAGTGGGTACCATGTCAAGAATCTAATTTATCCCCTATTAATATGCAGCCCTAATTCTGTGTGATATCCTCTCAAGTACCCTTTAATTTGGTTAACTATAGCAATGGCTTATCATTCATGCTTATGGCAAATCATGCAAACAAAAGCAGATCTGCATGCTGTAATAATCTATAATACTTCCTTCCTAATGCTAAAATAAAATATTGGCAGGATATCATCTTTTGATAAACTAAGTTCAGTTGCTATATTTCAGAATCAAATATATCTCCCAAAAACACATTTTAACACATGCTCTTATCTATTTACTGTTTTTCCAAACATATAATCTATTAACTAGTCCCATGTTTATACCTGTCAGCATCTGAGCATTAAAAATATAAGTCTGGCTTTTAAAAAACGTATCAGTGGATCAGAAAAATAAGTAAACTCCCTTTTTAGACCAAAGTTCTTAAGGTGGTGGACCCCATAAAATGTATGTAACATTAAACAGATCTAAATTCATGTAGAAAATCCATTTATCTAGGAGGAGCAAGGCTGAATCTATGCCCTAAATCATAGCAGTCACATGGCATGGGAATTATTTTAATAATGCACTCATTTCCATTTTTACTGCTTTCAACATATTTGTCCATTCCCCCTCAAAAGGATTTAATACTAAGAGATAAAATACCCACTCCTTTCAACATATTTGTCCATTCCCCCTCAAGAGGATTTAATACTAAGAGATAAAATACCCTTAGTACAAATCTGTTTCTTTGTAATGCTTTGTAACTTTTACAAAAATAAATTTCATTGTGAAAACACATGTAAATGTGTGACGCAGTGCATTTGTAGTCAGACTGTATAATTTATAGGTGGCAATAATTTAATCCATTTGATAATGTATCATAAATTACCAGTGCATATTGATTAATAGCCTTTCCATGAAGGAGGGAGTGTTTCTGTAAAGTTTTCCATAACCTCTCTAATGCTGAAATCTCTTTAAACCTAGTTGATTTGTTTATTGTGGATTCTCATATAGAAATATTAAACATTTGTCTGCAGTTTCCTGAAACATTGCAGCTGTAACTCCAACCCTGGGCATCATGATGAGCTACCAGTGTCACTACAGGTACCTGCTACACCTTCTGCCTTCCAAGCACACACTCAGTGCACTCACTATTAAAGGCTGCCACTATGCAGTCTCAGTGACTTGATGAGCCAAAAGCCTGACCCTTCAGGATACTCTTTGGAACAAAGGCTTCCTCTGATGGATTATGTCAGTTTATATCAAGGCTCCTCCATTCACCCCAGGGCAGGCATTCCAGTTCTTTCCTGACAATGTTGTCTAGTGACGGAGCAAATAATCAAAGTCAAGACACATGTGCTGTTGGTTAATTATGCCAATTAGTAATGTATGAAGGAATGACATTAGCCAGTTCAGAGTCATTGTCCTTCCTGGGGCACTGGTTCTAGGTGATGTATAGAGTAATGAGACACCTGAAGGAAGACACCAGAATCAACCTGGTCATCTTACTTGCTCTAGAAAAAAAGTGAAGAAAGAGGGATATTCTAAAGCTCTGAGAGACTTTCCTGGAAGGATTGTATTCCTAAGGTAAGGGACCATGCTTAAAGTTGCTTTAATTTTTTTGTCATTTCACATGATTATTTAGGAAGATCCTGTATTTTCTTGTGAATGTTCAATAGAACTACATTATTTTATAGACTAGTGCTTTCTTCTGCATTTTATATTCCCTGCTGGTGGAGAATGCAGGCATATTGTCACATGTTTTCATGCTGAAAGTCCAGAATTTATACCATTAACTAACAACAGAAAGGGGATTTGTTTGTTATTTGCTGTGTGCTGAGAGCTTTTGTATGGAATGCAGCTTTTTTGTCTTTTTGCCAAAATGTCATCTATGAAGAAACAGACCATTCGCAGCTGCAGCTGTGAGGTTGCTGGTGGTTGTTGAATCCATGGCAAATGCCAAATAACCTATATTTGTTTCTGTTTGTATTCCCCAAAATGACATTATTTATATACCGGTGGTTTTCCTTGCATTTTATATCCCACTATATCTATAGTATGACACAAATCGTTCTGCATGGAGGTAAAGAGCACCCTTCCTGTGCTCGGAAAATAAATCCACCACTCATGCAAAGGAACATCTGGTGCTCAGATTCAGGCTGCAAAACTCTTTAATGAAACAAAGTTAAAGCAGTCAAATACCTAAGATAGACTAGTTTTGCATGATTCTTCATCTCTCTGGCCACCACAAATGTGAATGCCAAGTGTTTGTATTGTCTGTCCAAACAACAAACTGTGGTTCTGTCATCCTGACACTGTTAAAATGTTAAGTGAAAAATTAAAAACAAGAAATGTATTAAGTAATGAACAGTTACATTAGTGTTAAACAAAGCAGTAATATAAGCAAGCAACAGAAAATAAATGTAATACAGTTTTATATATATATATATATATATATATATATATATATATATATATACATACATATATATATATATATATATATATATATATATATATATATATACATATACACATATATATAGGTCACCTTCATTAGCCTGACAGTTTATTTGCCTGACAGATATTTCAGGCACCCCAATTGCTTGACAGTTCATTTGCCCGACAATTAGAAATTGTAGTGCGATCCTGGAGTTAGAATATATAGTTGGGGGGGCACAGCCCCCCCACACACTGGGGGGGTGAGGAGCAAAGCCCCCCACCTATGTTGGTTTTAGTGAACAATAAAAAACAAACTGCACAATATAAAACCAATGTACGTGGGGGGTTTGCCCCCCACACACCCCCAACTATATATTCTAACTCCAGGATCACACTAAAGTGGGGAAAAGGACAAAAACCTTTTACTTGCCTTTTTCTAATTGTCGGGCAAATGAACTGTCAGGCAAAAAAACTCAGTTGGCTAGAACTACCACTACTACTTCAACTCAATCAACTATCATTAGCCCACAAAATAATACATAACTGTGATAATACACCAGATAATACACAAACTCTTCTTCAACCCTATACAACTACCAGGCCCTTAAGATCTAGCACACAAAACCTCCTCAAAGTAACCAAATATAACAATGAGGCTGGTAAATCTGTCTACAGCCACTGTATATCAAAGACCTGGAATTCCCTTCCTGCCCATATAACTGACAGCAAATCCCCGACCCAGTTCAAGAAACTAGTCAAAACTCACTTCATGAATAACCGACTAAGCTCCTGCATCCCCCTGGCTAATATCTCATTTTTAAAATTTCACCTAACTTAATTAAGACTAACCATTTCAGAACACTGTACCCACTTAAGACTGTTAAACAATTGCACATCCTGACTCTCTAGGGGTTATTGTAAACTATCCCAGCAATTTTGTGCTATCCACTATCTCCTAAATTTAATACCATATAGTACCAGGAGTAGGTATCCTACCTTTTAAGAAATATTGTACATCTATTTGCTGTCCTTCACATCTATATCCAGAAACAACTGCTCTCATGGATCCTTTCTTCTTCTCTCTTTCTTTCCTTTGATAGTAAACTATTCCAGGAATGTCATGCTTTGTAATATCTTCTAAAGTTAATACTATATAATAGCAAATGAATGTATTCTATCTTCTAAGAAATGTTGTATGTTAAAGTCTTGTCCTTACCTTTTTGTCTGTAATAAATTGTTCTCTTGGAGCTTTTCTCCCCGGGCCTCCACTGAAAATGGACTTGTATCCAGTTGGACTCTCCCAGTCAACAAATGTAAAATAAAGTAAAATAAATAAAAATAAATAAATGAACTGTCAAGCAAGTGGGCTGCCTGAAATTTCAGTCGGGCAAATGAACTTTAGGTGAAATTAAGGTGACCCATATATATATGTGTGTGTGTGTGTGTATATGGATTCACTTCATAACACTGAAAGCTCAAAACACTGAAACTCAAAACACTGAAACTTCAAAATCTTGAAAACTCAAAACACTGAAGACACATATCATACATATACTGAATTTAAACAACATAAATCATAGCACTTTCCACCAAGTGTAAGCAGGGGGGCAAGTCCCCCTGCACCCCCCCATGTGGAGGCTGCGCCCCCACACCCCTTGCTACTTATATATATCACCTCCAAGATTGCACTTCGCTACACTAAGTGCAAACTTAGAGTTGATATATTTAAGTAATTGGGGGTGTGGGGGGTGCAGGGGGGCTTGCCCCCCTTTTTACACTTGGTGGAAAGTGCTATGATTTATGTTGTTTAAACTGAGTATATGCATGATATGTGTTTTCAGTGTTTTGAAGTTTCAGTGTTTTGGTCTATATTATGAAGTTTTCTCATTTTCAGTGTTTTGAGTTTTCGGTGTTATGAACAGCCTGATCTGTAAGGCTGTGGAAAGAATCATCATGGAACTCATAAATGGCGACATTGGGGATCTGCAGACCCTTGATCCCACACAGTTCGGTTTTGTAAAAGGCAGATCCTGCCTCTTAAACCTGGTTGACTTCTTTGAGACAGTCACTAGTGCCATCGATGAGGGCAAGGCTGTCCACACTGCCTATTTGGACTTAGCTAAAGCCTTTGACACAATACCACACTCTGGCATCATTGACAAGCTCAGCAGCCTAAATGTAAATCCATATGTCACAAGATGGGTAGCAAATTGGCTAAAAAACAGAACCCATAAGGTTAAAATTGCTGGAGCCATGTCAGACTCAAAACCCGTCACAAGTGGTGTCCCACAGGGCTCTGTCTTGGGTCCACTCCTATTCGGCATTTATTTCTCAGATGTGAAAGCAAATATGGAAGGATTATGGCTGACAAAGTTTGCAGATGACTGCAAACTGGGTGCCATAGTGGATTCACCTGCCGACACACACATCCTACAGAAAGGTCTCACTGAAACGGACAACTGGTGCCGGAATCATGGCCTCAAACTTAACGCCAAAAATGTATAGTCATCACCTTTGGGAAAAACAAAGTACCCACAAACTATCACGTAGACAATAACCCACTGAATACGGAAGATGTAATCAGAGACCTGGGGACTCAAGTCGATAGTGACCTCTCCTTTGACAACCATGTTGCCAAAGTGGTCAGAAAGACATTCTACCTCGCCCATCTCATCATGAAGGGATTCTCATCCAGATCAAAGGAGGTCATTGTACCTCTATATTCCTCCCTTGTCAGGCCCATGATTGAATATAATGCTCCATTTGGGATGTATCTCACCCGGCACATGCAACAACTGGAAAGACCCCAGAAGTAGCTCACCAAGAGGATCATAGGTCTAAAACATGTGCCGTATCCAGCTAGATTAAAGAAACTCCAGCTCTATTCAGTAGCATACCGCCTGCTCAGAGGTGATTTGTGCCTAACATACAGGGCCATGTCCAACCAGGAATTGATGGACATGCTCCATCTCAAAAAATCCAAATCCACCAGAACCACACGAGCTAAAGATTTCAACCTCTGCACAAATATGAATAGGACATGCTGGAGGGATAGATTCATAACACAGAGGTTACCCATACTCTGGAACAAAATCCCAGTTCACGTGAGACAGAGCCCTTCATTGGCACTGTTTAAGAAAAATCTCGATGCATGGATGGGACGCAAGTTTACCCCGGGAGTGACCTCAGTGTCACTACTAGACAGAGGTATAGTTTACTAAATAATAGGGTTCCACATGTGTCACTACTAGAGAGGCGCAACTATATAGTATGGGGTGGCGTAAAGCCACATCACTGTTGGCTAGGCTTATAAATGCCCCCGGGCAGATAGCCTAGTACACTACTATGAAACTATGAAACTATGAAACTCTATATATATATATATATATATATATATACATATATATATAAAATATATATATATATGTATGTGTATATATATATATATATATATATATATATATATATATATATATTACTATAAAAATAAATAAATAAAATGATAAAATGCAAGTTAAACAATTTTTGTCAAAGAAGCCACCACTTGTGCCAGACTAAATAAATTAAATTAATTGACTGAAAGACATAGTTTTATGGTCCGAGATGTAAAAGAACAAAAAAGACAGTGCTGTGAATGGCAGGACTGTTGAAAAATCAGATTGTAAAACAAACAGTATTGTGATAAAAGTGAGAGAAAGGAGTTGAGAATTACATGTGATCTTATTACAAGATAGGCATGTTGTCTGGGTTTTGCAAGTTTTTTTTTATAGCTGTTTAAAAGTTAGGCATTTGAAGACAACTCTAGGATAGCTATACGTTTATGCCTTAGATGGTGAATGCTTTGCTACTGCTAAGGAGGACTTGCTGAGAAAGGAGAAGTTAGGGAATGGGCAGTATTATACCATAATGTTCTGGAGGAGACAGAAGTGACACTGCACATCAAAGTTAGTGCCAGTAGGAAAGCTGCAGACGTTTGAAGATGAAAGTGATGAGGAATAAGGAAGACGGAAGGTGCATGAGAAGCACGACCATCTTTTGTAATGTGATTTGATGTACTGCTGTTTCCTGCTGCTGGAGTAAATGATTCTCACTGTTGAAGTCACACCCCGACCCCATGTGCAAAATGGGAAAAGGGGTCGAGGAATGATGGATGGACTCATGTTCTATTTAAAGGGTTTTTTACTTTGGCTTTGTTTTGCTCAGGGTTAAGGAAAGGAAAGCCATTTTCAGTGATTTGGATAAGCACCTCTATCCAGTCATTGTATGTTTAGAAAATGAAGACCCTATGACAACCTCAAAGCAGAGTAAGGTTTTTCTTTGGCCATATCAACTTGTGGGGGGATATTGATGGAGTGGAATCAAAAATTACTTCTAATTATGTCAAGAATTTCAGGTAAGTACAGTTGTCCAGGGCTTTGTTGGGTGACATTTCAAACATTGTGACTTTGATCTTTAGTTTGTTCCCAGTAAATTAATGTTAAAGGGAACCAACGTATTAATTCAGCCAAGAGTTAATATTGGATGAATACTTCCCAGAAGTGAAAATGACAAGATCACTTGTGTAGGGTAATCAGTTAGGGCTACTGCTATGGGAATAGTGCTTATGGAAACCGTGAGCAGTAGGGAAACCAGTGAGACTTTTCATTCATCCCTATAAAGTGCGAAGCATGCAGCTAGTTTAGCCTGTTGAAGGATCTGTATTTGCAACAAGTCATAAAATCAAGAGAGAGAGAGAGAAAAAGCATTCCGGTCTAAACAACAGTGTGAGTTCTCTCTAAATGGGTGAAAGACAGAATCACATGCTTTGCTCAGACCAATGAATGCTAAGTAACCTGTCATCTGCTTTTTTATGAAAGGAATGAGGAAGTGAAAGAGAGCAGACAATTTACCATGTCCTCTCATGACCCATGCTGAAAGTTCTTGAGGAGATTAAAATGATTCAAGTCATTTTTTAGTTTGTATGATATTATATTTTGTAATATTTTACTTAAAGAGGACAGGAATGGGTCAAAGCAAACATTAGTAATGATGTAATCAGTGAAAGTGTTAGAGAGAGGGATAACTGTAATACCTCTTGTGATATTTACCTGTGATTTGGGAAAGGTTAAACATATGTGTTGAGTGATGGATATGAAAGTACTTCAGGCTTTTAAACATTTTGATGAAGCAATCCACTGTGAGTCTGTCATAACTAATGATGTGCTTCAGGAGTTTGTCAGAGGTGTTAAGAAAAACTTGTATGAAGGGAATGCTAGACTAATTCAAAGAACTGTGAGGGGTCAGGCTTGGCAGGGTGTAATGAGGTGCAGAGATGTATAGCATGGACAAACTATCCAGAAAGTCCCCAGAAATTTCAAAGTTTCTTGTAAACATTCTAAATAAGAAAAATGAATTTGATGGACAGAGATTTTTTTGGTGGGAAAGGATGTTACACAGGGGACAGTACCTACCAATAATGTTCAGAACTCTTCATTAATCTCTCTGGTTTGGTTGTAACAGTAGTGTGAATCCCATGTTTCAGTCTGGCTCATAGGTATTCAACCATGTTTATTTTTCATTTGCTTTTAATATGCATGTACGCATGTTGGTGTGTGTGTGTGTGTGTGTGTGTGTGTGTGTGTGTGTGTGTGTGTGTGTGTGTGTGTGTGTGTGTGTGTGTGTGTGTGCACATTTCTGTGTGCAAGTGTGTGAGAGTGTGTGTTTCTATCTGTGTCTGCATGGGAGTATGTGTGTGCACACAAGTGTGTTTGGGCTGATCAGTGAATACTGAAGTCTCCCAAAATTGTGCAGCTATGTGTATTCACAGTGTGGGTCGTAAGCTGAAGAATAGTTTCATATTTTTTTGTTTAACCACCAGGTGGAATATAAGCAAACAAGACACTCATGCATTTTGTCATTAGTTTCATGGATGATTTTGTTAAAAGATATCCCCAGTAATTGAAACTGGAGTTATTTTAATAATGAGGTGGACATTCTACTTTTAGTTCTGTTGGCATATACTGTATATGGCCTTTGAAAACATGTTTTGTAATAAATCAAAAAGCACATGCATTCTAAGCTTGACACACAATTCAGTAAATCCAGTGTTGCTGAATACCCAACTTTGAAAGAAGTTCACCTTGTTACTCAGGTTAGAAAGGGTAGGATGGGTCATTCTCTGCCCCATAGCAGGAGTAGGGCATAATACTGTAGTTACTGTGTGACCATGAAGAAGCCCTGCACCAGCACTGAGTAACTTACGTGTTGAGGGATATAATTGCAATTAAACTATTGCTGCACTATTAACCATGGGGCAGACCTATTCCAACAGTGTGTAACTTAGTTGTGGAAGGGTATAATTTTAATTATAACTGTGACTACACTGTTTACTGTGCAAGAGAGGCACAAGTATTTAGTAAAGGAAACAAAACTGCAGCAAGTCAGAGAAGCCAAAGGGCATACCGAGTGAGTAAAGAAGACAGAGGACTTGTATACAAAAGGGACAGTTGTGCTGCGTGTTTAGAGTATGCATAGCAGGCTCAGAAGGTGAAGAGGTACAGCTCATCAGACTTGTGTCCACTTGCGGTGCAGACATTCCAAATCATTAATACTTCATGCAGCAGAAGTCCACAAGCACCAGCACAGTAAACTTACAGGCTAGATAAATATTACTATGTAACATTGTTCAAGCCGAAAGACACAACACAGCAATGTTGTTCATGCTTGAATAAGCAAAAAGTAAAGCAATAGATTGCTTCAGTGGGCCTGTCAGTAAACACGCTTAATCATTAATCAGAAGACTGAAGCAACTGGGTGCTAGGCAAACAAAAACAGTATCAGAACTTGTATGCAACGTGCCAATGCAATACGGCTGTATAATTTAAAATCATTCAGCTATTGCAGTGACATGCTGGGTACAGGCTATACACAAATAAGCAATCTGTGTCACTATAACAGTTTCAACAACACTTTACTGGGATACAGGCAAAAATTACTTTACCGGTATATAGATTTCATAGCAGCCAAAACAAGATAGGATCTGGGTAATTTGTAATGAAGCAATCTTACAGCAGTCCAGGCACATACTGAACTCACAGCATGCAGTCTCCATTGCACAGTTCTGCTTATTTGTCTGGATTATAAAAAGTAGACCTGAAGTGTAGCAAGAGAATTCTGATTTACTGCAGGTAAAGAAAAGGCCAGGTACTAGAATGGTAAGAGGGTGACCTGCACCTATGACCTTACCATGTCTGCCCACTGGCACAGGACTAGTATGTCCCTTAGTTATAGCTGTGAGACAGATTTGAACAGTATGTTGGGCACAAGATGTCTGACCATGGCGAAAGTGGGTTTCTTGATCACTAACCCATGCAGCTATCCATGGAGGAGGAAGTGTGAAGCACTGTCATACTAGTAACTTGTAGGAAAGCCCTGCAGAAAACTTTTATGGTGACCTAGAATAAAGATAGGCCATTTCACATTCTGCCCTAAATGACAGCATGCATTTTAGGAACTGAGGAAGGTACTGTGACTGCCATGCTTTAGGAGAAGGCAACAATAGCAAACTAAATAATGTAACATCCCCCTTGCTACCACAAAAATAATCATCTGCCGCCCTCCCACACTCTCACCATTCCTGGAAATTAATGGAGGAGCCTCTTCATAGGGCTTGAGCAAGATGGCCATTAGCAGTATGCGAAGGGGAAAAGACTGTCTGGACTCCCATTCCTTGGGCATTCAACCCTCTGTTCAGGGATATGCAGAGCTGTTCCCATTCAGAACTACCAACATTTATGCATTACCAGAAGTTGTAATATTCATAGGTTCATAAGTTGGTACTAGGCTATCGGCTCTACAGCCTATACAAGCCTAGCCATAACAATTCCCTGGCTATTTCTTCCCATAGTATTTACTTCCCTGGACCCTTGTCTAGTAGGGTGACTGATGTGATCCCCGGGGTGAATTTCCTATTTCCCATCCAATTATCAAGGTTCCTTTTGAAGAGGGCTAAAGAGGCACTCTGCTCGACATGTATGGGCAGTCTATTCCAGAGTCTGGGGGAGTCTCTGGGTCAGGAACCTATCCCTCCAGCATGTTTTGTTCATTGTGATGACTAGGTTTAGATCCCTGGAGCATGTGTCTCTGAGGAATTGGGATTTCTTTAAGTGGAGCATGTCCAACAGCTCTGTGTTTGACATGGCCTTGTATGTTAAGCAGAGATCGCCTCTGAGTAGACAATATGCGACAGAGTATAGATGGAGTTTTTTTAGATGGTCAGCATAGGGCATCTGCTTTAGGCCTGTGATTCTTTTAGTGAGGTATTTCTGCAGCCTTTCCAGTTGTTGCAGATGTCTTGAGAGGTATGTACCAAACAGGGTGTTGTATTCTATAATGGGTCTAATGAGGGATGAGTACAGTGGGACAATGACCTCCTTTTTTCTGGATGAAAAGCTCTTAGTAATGAGGTGTGCCACATAGAAGGATTTCCTGCCTGTTGTGGTGATGTGGTTATCAAAGGTGAGACCACTGCCCACCTGTGTCCCTAAGTCTCTTATCACACTTTCTGTGTTTAGTGTACTGCCACCTATGTGGTAATTCACGGGTACATGTTTTTTCCCCAAATGGGATAACTATACATTTCTTGGCACTGAGCTTGAGCCCATGGCTGTGGCACCAAGCATCTGTTTCCGTAAGGCCCTTTTGAAGAATATCCACATCATTTGGGGAATCAGTAGTGGCTCCCAGTTTGCAGTCATCTGCGAACTTTGTTATCCAGAGTCCCTTAGTGTTGGCCTGTACTTCAGAGAAGTAAATGCCAAACAAGAGCGGTCCCAGGACTGAACCCAGAGGTACTCCACTTGTCACTTGTCTGGAGCTGGATTTGGAGTTGGCTACTTTTACAGTATGGACTTGTAAAGTTCAAGGATGCACTGTCACTTATCAAGCAATACTGCTTCTTTGGGCTCAGCACTTTGACCAGAAGAATCAAAAGCAATGAGTACTTTTAGTATAGCTCTCACATGGCTGTTCATGTGAGTAAGGATCCCCCAGCCTGCATAGAGTTCCACCTAAAGGCATGCTAAAGCTTCATCTTAACCAGATGACTGGCTAGCTGTTATATAAAATAAAAATAAAAAAGTCCTTAGCTCAGATTGCTTAAGACATATTTTTTCTGCATACTAGTAGAGCAGTAATATTACAGCACATGTATTCATGGTTTAAAAGGTGAAAAAGGACACTCTGAGGCATGGCTTATAGACTGACCAAATGCTTTTCAAATGCTAAAGGCAATCTATCACTCTCTGCAAACTTTTTACGTAATGCACTCAGAACAAGCTATTTCCAGTTTTTGAATCACATTTTCTCGTGCCTTTTCTGTACACATGCATTGAGGCAAAATTCCCGGCCTTGTAATAAAGAGAATGTCACCAAAGTTTCATTTGGTTAAGCCACTACTGGTGACATATTTTAAAGCAGCTCTGAGGACATCCATGAAAAACAGTCTGATTGCAATGAGGCTTGCAGTATGTATTGATCATTTCTAGAGGCTGATTGATATGGCTATAAGTGATTTTTGGGTTTGTAGTACTTAATAATCTTCTTCTATATTTCAGCTGCTGCTTTCAACTGCACTAGATCATTTTCCAGAGCATTTGCGTGGCAAAACTTTGTATTCATGCAGGCACAGTCAGTCACTGAGAGACCACCTTTATCTACCAGATGGTATATATTGCACATTCTCTTCCTTAAAAAGTACTTTGTGTAAACCAGAACATGAGCACATATTAGTGGATTACCTTTCATTGCAGTGGTTATACCTGGAATTGTATTAGGGTTATTTGATTCATAGCCCCTGAATCCTAGCCTGACAGCTGTCATTCAAAGCTTTGCTCAGTTATGTAAAATGGCTGACATTATAGAGTAGTAATCGAAGGATTTTATTACCATGTGGTGTCATAAATTTAGACTGAATGGTTCTGTCCATAGAACAACTGCAGTTCAGACCTGGCCTGACTAGCAGTAACAGAACCATTCTTAAGACAAGTAATTTCTGGACACTGTACAATATTTGGTTCACAGAGTAAACAGCTGATACTGTTAAAGTATAACAATAATAATAATAATAAATATAATAATTGATGACTTGACCTGTGAGGTAAAGTATTTTAATTGTAATAACTGATGACTTGGCCTGTGAGGTAAAGTATTTTAATTGTAATAATTGATGACATGGCCTGTGAGATAAAGTATTTTTTCCATCCTGTTGATGAGTATTAGGGTGATATGGGACTGTCCAGGTAATGGGAGAATTCATTGGTTCCACTGCAGAAATATTCTCATGAATATGCAGTTCAGTTCATCAGAATCAATCCTTTACTCCTACAGTTCATTGTTCCCTGCAGAAACAGCTCATTTATTTTTGCCCATGTTATATTTGATCATCTGTCACTTGCCTACATTCTTCCTTATGTAAACTGCCTGTCAACATGATTGACATGACATTTAATCCATGACAGAACTGATTCCACGTTTCAGCTAATACCAGTTTGTGTTTACACTGAGAATCTCTCTCATACTTCTGATTGCTCATTTGCATTTTATTGCTGTCCTGTGGTGTTTAAAATGACATATTTTGGTGAAAAGTTAAGTGTTGGCTTAAAGTAGCATCACCTTCATGATTTGAAAAGGTATTGCCATAACAAACCATGATTCAGCAGAGCTGAATTTGTACCTCTTCTACAAATGGCATAATTATTTATTCTACAGAGCAACCTATCTTACATTGTTTGCAAAGTTTCTACTTAACTAAAGTCCAAAGCTGACTTTCTCAGTTCTGTAGCATATTTAATAACAGACTCATTAATTTTCCTGCTGCGAGTCAAACCTGCAGCACAATGACTGATTTTGGATTACAATGCCCTTTTGAGCCATCTGACTATCATTTCATATGATTTATTATCTGGCATTTCTGAATGAACTAACTTTTTCATTAAGTAATATACAATGCAACAGTGTCAGAAATATATAGGTTTGAGAAACAATGTTTCATTTACTACAAATAGATAAAAAACATTTTATTAATATTACAAAATGATCATCTGCTTTTGGGAGAACAGCCCCTTAGTGTGGGGATCTGTAACCTCCCACAGTCTTGGTGTATCAGATGACCAACCCTCAGATTACTGTGTGTGTTAGGAAAGGATAGACATCACAAATCTTGCATCAGTTTCCAAATTTCTGCAATCTCTGGGCAATCAATATTACAGATGAAACTTAACAATGAGTATCATTCAGGCAATCCGTCATTTTCATACAGTCATTAGTTCAGAAGCACAATGCTTCTATATGCAATCACACTTGTATAAAGCTGGCTTCTTTTCTCTGATGTTTCTGTAGAACTGTCAAGAGAAAAGTGAGACAGTGCCTTACTGACATATTCCCAAATATGAATGTGGGAGTCAAAAGGCACCCCATATCCTGCCACTCTAGTCTCAGAAACTGGAAATGTCCCATTGCTATAGAAATTAAGGTCCTTTATTCCAAAATGGCAGCATCATCGTACACTTGGGAGACTGCTTGACTTCCAGGTGTTTGCAGAAGCAGAATCACATCAGGCGATATGGGTTCTTCATATATACATATCTTGAAATAAAGTAGGCATGTGAAAAAGATAAGAATGTTGGCATAAAAGAGAGCCACACTTTTTCTTATATTATCATTATGATTGTCTGTAATAAATTGCTGCTGCTTCCTGTTTGGGGGGGGGGGGGGTAAATGCTTAATTCTTCATCCATATCTCTTACATTCTTCTTTCTGACCCTGATCACA